>NC_065518.1:37367768-37376937 GCF_006386435.1 Epinephelus moara | reverse complement strand
TATCCGCTGTGAGGGTCCTAAGGACAGAGGGATGTCGTATGCTGTAAAGCCCTGTGAGGCAAATTGTGATTTGTGATATTGGGCTTTATAAATAAAATTGATTGATTGATTGAATTGATTGATTGATTGACATTTACACACAGATTGTCGATGTGTTCACACACATAATTATGAAATGTGTGCAGATCAAGAAATATTTGTAGATCACCTCTGTGCATTTACAGGTATTAATGAGACAAATCTAACTCCATACATCACACCTTTGCCCCCAAGGTGGGCACACACTGTGATGTGTGATGTCCTCCACAATATCTGCATCACTGTTGGGGATGTCCTGGAGCCAGCTGAAGAGAAGGATCCTGTGCCACCACCACAGCCTGTGCAGAATGATGAGCATGGAGGCCAGCACCTAAAAGACAGGCTGGCAGCGCAAGTGTCAGCCCTAAATCAGTGTCCCTCACCCCTGTGTGAACATGACTACTCTATTTTGTGAATAGCCATTTGGCTTTTGTGTTTACATTTCTCATTTTGTGAAAAAATGGCTTTTGTGTTTACATTTACATTTTGTGAATAAATGGCTTTTGTGTTTACATTTACATTTTGTTATCTGTCAATAATTTAATACATTGTCTTAACATTTTGGTTTGCACACTAACAGATAGGAACCTGCCTGTTTTCACACAGTGTTTGTCATATTATAGTAGATCTTTCTGTGACTTTATCAGGTACACCTGTGCAAACCAATACAACTCTGCCATAGTCTATTTTTTTCTTATATTTTCCATATTTTGATCACCAGCTTGAGGAGTATACATACATCGAACTCATATCCCCACATATCAAATTTCTTCACAGGGAATAAATCAAATCAAATAAAGTTGATATTAAGAGGATACAAAATGAAAACTGAAGTCTCTCCAAATCAGTATACACCATGACCTAATTCATAGGTATTAAGATCATGCCGAGTATTTAAACCAGAATTTAACTCATCTATTCTTAAGCTTAGCTATACATTTTCAGTTCTGACATTGTCAGAAAGTGATAATTATACTTTGTTTACAACTGGGGTCACAGTGGGTGGTGGTGGTGTACTGGAGTGTGCTAGATTTAACAGTGTTCCCAATATATTGCCAACTCCATTAACACGAGGGGAGGGGGGCAAAACATTAGGAACAGAGTGGGTAAAATATTTAACACCTTACAATATAATGTACACCAGCAACACACACTACAACCTCAATAATAAAGTGGCATTATGGGGATTGATGCAATGTGTTGGTCATTACTATTAATTTTTTTCAGAAACTGAACACCTTTGTTTTAGCTTTCATTTAACACAACAGGACTCAAAGGTTTACTCTTCTTTTATTTGTCTTTATTTTGCGCCATGTCTTTCAGAGCTGCTAGGAACCTCTCATTTTGTTCATAGAGAGCCTGATCTCTTGCGTCATCTTTGAGGGCCTGCTCCCTCAGGAAGGCCAATACACCCCCACTCCTCTTTGGCCTCTTGGTTGGTGGCTGGGAGCAGGTGGATGTGGATGGTGGTGGTGGAGACGCCTCCTCCTCCTCTTCACTGTCCGTCTCAGGGGGGAGGGAGGCTGGCAAGGCCTCTGTACAGACAGGGGATGAGGCTCCAGCAGCAGCCTGGCCATGGTGTGGCATTGAGCATGAGGCAACAAGGGTGGGAGGCTGAATGGATGGCCTCTCCCCAAGTGCCTCATGCATGTCACTGAACCATGGCCAGGTAGCTGCTGTTGCCTTAACCCTGTCTGTGCCCGTGCTTGTGGGTGGGTTTTTCAGCTCCTGTTAACATGATTAACACAATGTTAGTGAAAGGGCAGTTGGAGCAGAACGTATAGTGACCAATAATGGAATAATCTAACTGTTACTGGCCATTAAAGCATTAAAGATTCCCTTATTAGCCCCACGACAGAGATGTCAAGGATGCTTACAGCCAGAGCCAAACCTCCCCTCAGCAACTCTGACCACAACGCAATCCATCTGCTACCAACATATCGGTCAGTTTTTAAGTCCAGCAAACCAGAAATCCGAACTGTAAAGGTGTGGTCCAACGACAAAATTGAGGAACTGAAAGGATGCTTCCTCTCTACGGACTGGGACATCTTTTTCAAGGATGCTGACATCGACAGTGCTACAGAATCCATAACTGCCTATATCTCCTTTTGTGTCGACTCCACCATACCACAGAAGACTGTTAAGATATACCCGAACAATAAACCTTACATCACAAGAGGCATTATGGAGTGTATTAACAGGAAAAAATCTGCCTTCAAACTGAGCGACACAGAAGGAGTCAGAACAGCTCAAAAAGACCTTAATCAACAAATGAGAGCAGCTAGGCTGCAGCATAAGGAGCGGGCAGAACAGCATCTGTCCATGCATAACTCTAAGAAATTGTGGGACTCAATCAGAGGAATGACAAACATGGAGGCAAAAAGGAAGCCTCAGTTTGCCCACAATGAAATTTTAAAGGCAAATGTACTGAACAATTTTTATATGCGTTTTGAATCTGACAATATCAGGGACTGCTGTGTTGTTTTAGAAAATGTAACTTGTAATGTGAAGGACAGGATTTTTATAGATCCATATGCTGTAACCAAGGATTTTAAATCCATGCACTTGAAAAAAGCGACAGGGCCAGATAATATGTCCACCTTCCTTTTAAAGACATTTGCAGAGGAACTGACTCCTGCATGGCACCAGCTGTTTCAGCTCTCCATCAATACACAGGCTGTACCTGAGATCTGGAAAAAATGCATTATAATTCCAGTCCTGAAAAAGGCATGTCCTCTGGAGGACAATGATTACAGGCCTGTCGCACTTACCTCTAATGTTTTTAAATCCTTGGAAAGGCTCATGTTAAATGCACTTCATGCAGAGGTTGAGCCAGTGCTAGATAAATATCAGTTTGCATATTAAAAAAAACCGTAGTACTAGTGATGCCATATCAACTATAATGCACCTTACACTGAAGCACCTTGAAAAGCCAGGTGCATATGCCAGACTGCTCCTTATTGATTTTAGCTCTGCTTTTAATTCGATTCAGCCACACATTCTCCTCAGGAAACTTGCTCAGTTGAATGTAAACCCCTTTTTAATCAGGTGGTATTACTCTTTCCTCACTAAGAGGCCACAGCAGGTTAAATTTAATTCCACTCTATCAGATACAGCAATAAGCAGCACTGGCGCCCCCCAGGGGTGTGTCAGCTCACCATTCTTGTTTATCCTGTATACAAATGACTGTGTTAGTTCTGAGCCAAATCAATATGTTGTGAAGTTTTCTGATGATACTGCCATTCTTAGTCTGCTCACTAAGAACTCCAACTTATCCATCCACAGAGATGCTGTTAATAGGTTTGTGGACTGGTGCGATGACCATAAATTACACATTAACACCTGTAAGACTGTGGAAATGCTGTTTGACCCGAAATCAACTGGTGATCAAAGCCCTGTGACCATACATGGTAATAACATTAATCAGGTGACTTCTTTCAAGTACCTAGGCATTCATATTGATAGTGACCTGAGCTGGCAGACACAGGTAGCCACTGTCTGTACCAGAATTCATCAGCGCCTCCACTTTCTGCGTAGACTTCGGTTGTTCGGTGTCTGCAAAAACATAATGCTAATTTTCTACAGAGCAACAATAGAGTCCATTTTACGGTACGGTATCACCAGCTGGTTTGGGAACCTAAATGTCAAATCAAAAACTCAGTTTCTCAACCTGGTCAGAGCAGGTAAGATTATGGGTCACCCCCCCCCTTAACCCTCAGGAACTGTTCAATCAGGCCGTCATCACTCAGGCAAAAAACATTCTACGTGACAGTTCTCATGTTTTGTTCAACGAATACTCACTAATGCACTCAGGGAGAAGGTACAGGGTTCCCTTATGTAAACACAACCGGTAGAAACATTCCTTTGTCCCATTGTCAGTCAAGCTCATTAATGAGCAAATGTAAGGAGGTATTGTGTATTGTGTATTGTATACGGTGTGTTAGCACCTTAATGTGTACTATTTTCTGTGTATGGTGTATTAGCACCTTAATGTGTACTATTTGTTGTGTATGGTGTATTAGAACCTTTATGTGTACTAGCACCTTGATGTGAACCAGCACTTTAAATATGTACCAGCACTTTAATATGTACCAGCACTCTAATGTGTACCAGCACTTTAATTTCAACTAGTAGGCATGGCAAATTGCACAGCTCAGATGAGCAAATATATTTTTGCACATTGGTCCCTATCTGGTTACCAGTATGTTTTTAATGCTGAATGTTTCACTGTCTTTTACATATTTTTGTCTGTATGTTTCTTGCTGTTTATGCAGCAGTACCCTGTCTCTAAACCAAATTTCTCCCAAGGGAGACAAATAAATGAACTTTGACTTTGATGTCAGTTGTTGTGGCAGTAATGAACAATAAATGAATATGGAAACAGTGAGAAATAGTAAGAGGTAGAAATGTAAAGAATATGGGCTTACAATATAGCTAAGCAATGTGAACAAAATACTATACAAAATGTACAAGCAATGCAATTTATTGTGCAACATAATACCCACAGACACTGGCCCACCACAGTTCCCAGCCACCTGATTTGCTTTACCTTGTATTTTGTCTTTAAATTATCACATTGTTTTTGCCGCCTGCACGGGTGACACCTGCCCCTCCAACCCTATTTCTTTCACCACCTGCCTGTAGGTCAGGATTAGCTTAATTTGCCACCATTCATTAGGTTATATCAACATTTTGACCCACAAGTATGACTACTTACTCCCAGCCGGCTTTGGCCGCATTCCTCCTCCCACTTAAGAGGTGCTCGAGCCAGAGCAGAGATGTCAGCATCTGTGACTGAAGAAAAATTAATTAATGATATTGCTAAAAGCTGGCGATTCAACAACGCACACTGAGCATATCTTACACCACAATATTAACTTGAATTGGGTAATGGTACAACAATAGCGTGACGTTTATAGTTCGCATGGGTTTAACATATTGTTGAGAGTTTGGAACATATAACGTTACGCATATTATCAAGTTATGGCATGAGATGGGCAAAGCTTCACGTAACGGTGACTTACATGGTGATCTCTGTGACTTTTCAGTCATGTTGAGCCAGTTGTTCGTTTTCTTTCTTCTTCCTCTTCTCCTTCTTCTTCAGGTTTATTTGTTTGTCTCCGTGAACGGTCGGTCGCTTTAAATATTGCTCCCGCAAAGCATTGTGAGATTAAATTATCTCCTTTCCTATTGCTTAGGAAGGTCCGATGTATCCTATGCTAAAGGAGATCTGAAAGGAAGCATTGAACCTCCTTTCCTTAGTGTTTAGAGAATTCGAACAGCTCTTATCATGGCGGCCACTAAAATACTTCCAGGTCATTTCACTCAGCTAGGAACCTTCCTAAGCAAAAAAGACTTTCCGACCGCAGCCTTTGAATTGGAACAGTACTTGGGCTGTGACTGATGATGTGTCACAAGTCCACAAGAGCACAAGTCCGCACAAGAACGCATATTGAGAAATGGCTAAAAGATCTTTCCTTGGTAGGATGAGTCCTTCCAAGGAAGGACATTCAGTGAACACACATTGGAACAACAGGCTAAGAAGTGTCCCCACGTGATCATCATTAACCCTCAGCAGACTGAGGGGATGCAGTTACTGTGATAATTGTTGCACTCTCTAATGTTGTTGGACAGTTTTAAACACGTGTATCAGTATTGTCAGAATCACGAGACTTTTAGGGAGAATATATTTCTGGATCATATTTAAGAGTAAGTGGAGTAATGAAGTAAAGACAACAGCTAGGCTATAAAAGTTCTAAATGATCATTAACAGTATGAACACAGACTCACACACAGAATCACTCTATTATTTCAAAGTGATCCATATTTTATGTGTGTATCACCACACACTGAGCTACAGTAATATGAACAGATCTGATCTGATGAGCTGCGCTGCTCTGAAACAGCTGACCGCGCCGATTGTAGCCTACATTATACCGCCAGGTAATCCTCTGAAATAGGTTCACCTCAAAACAAAAGAGTGATGCTTTGACCTGCAGGGTATTTTTATGTCTTTACTGTGGCCGTTCGCAGCGCGATCCCCCCGAAAAATACACCTACTGAAACAGACAGAATGTATGGAAGCCCATTTCCGCCACTTGATGGAAAAAAATAAGATCTAATAACTCAAAATAATGAGTTACTAACTCAAAATAATGAGATACTAAGTCAAAATAATGAGATACTAAGTCAAAATAATGAGATACTATATCCCAAAATAATGAGATACTAAGTCAAAATAATGAGATACTATCTCAAAATAATGAGGTGAATGAGTACAGTTACAGCCTTCGATAATCCATAGGCTACTCTTCACCTCTCAGTCACGATGGATAACATCATTGAGGGATACTTAAGACGTGGATTCACAAATCAAGAGATTTTATCTTTATTGGAGGAATCACACAACATTAAAATAAGCCTTCGGACACTGGAGAGAAAGCAACATTAAAATAAGCCTTCGGACACTGGAGAGAAAGCTTCAAAGGAACCAGCTTTGGCGGAGACGGAACAAGACCGATGAAGCAGAGGTGGCTTCCTTAATTTCCCATCAGCTGCAAACATCTGGCAAACAGCACGGCTACAGATGGATGCACCAAAAATGTTGGATGGCCGGAATAATTACGGACAGAGAAACTGTGCGCCAATTGATGCGTCTAATGGACGAAAATGGTGTAAATCTCCGTGCGCACAACCGTTTGAGACGGCGTGTATACGTCAGTCGTGGTCCAAACTATGTGTGGCATGTTGATGGATATGACAAGTTGAAGCCTTACGGCATATGTATCAGTGGATGCATAGATGGCTTTTCGAGAAAAATTATATGGCTCGAGGCATTCAAAACTAACAGCGACCCTCGAATTATCGCGGGTTATTTTACTGATGCTGTAAGTGACAACAGTGGATGCCCACAAAGAGTCAGATTAGACCACGGTACTGAGAATACCCACCTTGCAGCAATGCAGAAGTTTCTGCGCAACACTGAGGATGACAATGGAGTGGAGTGTGTCACTTTAGGTCCAAGAACTGGTAATCAGAGAATTGAACGCTGGTGGTGCACCTTAAGAAGTGAATGCGCCCAGTTCTGGATGGACCATTTTGAGCAGCTGAAAGCAGATGGGTATTTTGCTGACAGCTTCATTGACAAATCACTGATCCAGTTTTGCTTCCAAAATACCATACAGGTACAGTATCCTAAAAACCTATTGCTTATAGGGCTATACATCATTGTTGGAGGAAGTACTTGAAAATACTCCATTCAAAAATAAAAATCATGAAGTGTGTAAGGAGCTTATTATCAGTAAAATAGGTCTGCTTTAAGTAGACTATCAAAAGGTGCAGTAGGCTACAGTTGTCCCTGTCAGTGCTAACTAGTGTCCTTTTTTATAAATATTGGTGGTAAACAAATGCATTTTACTGCTGTGGGTGTTAATTTGCTAATTTTACACTGTCAGCTAGTTTAACCTACAGCAGCAAGAGTACGTCAGATAGGCCTATAGCTGTCAAGCCAGCCGTCTCTTGTTTTTTGCGTGGTCAATCCAGCCGCCCTAACATTTCAAGTGCGCCCGTATTGAGGCCTTTACAGTAAATACACGAATACAGCTGAGAAAGTCAGCGAGTATCTTTTAGTATACTACAGCGTGTACAAACTTCCGGTTTTCAAAATAAAATGTGAAAGGCAATTAAAAAAAGACGTCAAAATGATACAACGCTGGTTTTTGTGTCACATTACCTGGTAGAGCCATCAGGTCACAGCTGATTTCATTAGATTTTCATACCCCTCATATTTTATTTTATCTTATTTTTTTAATGAAAAAAATAGCATTTTAGCTCAATAGCTTCCAGGTCATGTGACCTAATGGCTCAAAATCAGTGTAGGATCATATTACTGTAATACACTGGCAGGTTAAGACATACAGTTTCATTATAGTTTAATACACCTCATATTTTATAATCATTTTTTAATGGAAAAAAATTGATGTTTTAGCTCAGTAGCTTCCAGGTCATGTGACCTAATGGCTTAAAACCAGAGTTGGATCATTTTGACATCTCTTTTTATTACCTTTCACATTTTATTTTGAAAACCGGAAGTTTCTACACGCTGTTGTATACTAGCGCTGACTTTATCTGTGTATTTACTGTAAATGCTGCAACACAGGCACACTTGAAATATTGGAACGGCTGGCTTGACCACGTAAAAACGACAGATGGCTGGCTTGACCACAGTATATTAACAGTGTCACTGTACTTTAAGAGCCACCAGTCAACTTTTCATGAGCTCAACAGCAAACACCCCCTATTTTAACCACTTTTTCACAAGGCATTTTCTAGATTGTTTTTCTACATTTCATTTTACAACACAGGCTTGTAAAATTGTTGTAAAGTTACTGTAGTGGATGTAACAACGATTTTTGTGTGTAAACAAATGTCATTTTAGCCTACATTTAGGCCTAATTAAGTAAACAAAGTCACATGAAAAATGACACTGTAAATTAGGCGACAGTAGTTAATTTGCATCACCAATCAACATGATAACAGAATTAAGCACAGATTATTCTCTAACAAACATTTTCATTCTTTCTCTTGCAGGAGGAGCTTGATGAGGTTGTAACTGCCTGGAATGACCATTGCATAAGAACAACCAACAATCCTCGGGCTCCCAATGGTCGCCCTTCCATAATGCATGCGGTCCCCGACCTTTTGCTTCCTGCTTCTGAAGAGTGCAGACGCTTTCCTGCTTGCTCCAGCCTGCTTCCTTCTTTACTCTGCTTTTTAATAGTTTTACTCCTTCTACAAATCCTGGAAAATCTCTATATCCATCATTTCATGAATTATTTTAAGTAAACCAAGACTATAAAAAAGAAAATTTTTATATTTTTAACCGATCCGATGAGCCAGCAGCATGTCCGGGGGAAGAAACCAAACAAATTCCTTCTGTGAACGCTGTTGGAGATATCAACAAGAAATTAATGAGCTACAAGCACGGATTTTTGCTTTAGAATCTGAAAAAGGACTTCACAAGACGCTCCCAGTGACATCCGGTGGTAAGAAGCCCACAGTTACTTTCATTAAAAAGGGTGAAAAACCTGCT
>NC_065518.1:37363561-37367512 GCF_006386435.1 Epinephelus moara | reverse complement strand
TGGCTGCCCAAAAGGTGTGCGCACAGAGGATTGCACTACATTGAGAACTTTTATCTGTTCTGGAAACGAGAGGACCTGTTCAAGGGAAAGGGCCAACACCTGTGCAGAGGTGGGAGGAGAGTGCTGACGGAACACCTCCTCCACACTCTGAGGCATCAGAATGGGCCGGGACAGGGTCCTGAGCGTCCAGTGAGAGAAAAGAGGAACGAGAGAAGCATCTCTGTCGCAGAAGCCAGAGACCGAGCCAGTGTTTCAGCACCAGCTGCACCACAACAGCCTCCACCGCCCCCAGCGAAGGATTCAGCTCCAGCACCACAACAGCCTCCACTGCCCCCAGTGAAGGATTCAGGCCCGCCATCGGTTCCACCTCCCCCCGGGCCCTCATCACAGGCCTTGGACTCATCTGTGACGGCCCCAGCGAAGGTTTCAGGCCCGCCATTGGTTTCACCTCCCCCCGGGCCCTCATCACAGGCCTTGGACTCGTCTGTGACGGCCCCAACAGAAGTTTCAGACCCGGCAGCACCCCATCACCTCCTCTACCCACAGACCAGCCCTGGGCCCCCCCTGCCACATCTACCCCCTCTAGAGACTTGTCCCTCTCCCTCTCCTTTTCAATCCCCACCTTCCCCCATGGGCCTTCCCAACCATCTTGAAAGCCTGATCAAACCAGGGATTAAGATGGTTCCCCTCACCCCTAATATAGCAAGGTCAAGACTTCTATCACCAACTATGCTGAACTCTTCCCTGTATAAAACTGTGCCCCTCAAGTCACACAGGAGCTTCAACTCTCCTGCTTCACAAACTAAAGCTCCCTCAGCTCCTCCCCCTCGGTTTTCATCTGGTCCATCACCCAAACTTCCCCCTGCTCGTCCTCCCCTGCCTGCCCCCAGAGCTGGTATGATATAAAGGTAATATCAAGTTGGGGCCCTGTGAGACAATATTCTCCCCTAGTGCTATATCTACAGCCACACCACATAGACCAGATTACAGAAGGACAATTAGACTGTCCAATCAGAGAAATTTAATCCATATCCCTTGTAAGAAGATAATGTCCAGTCCTACTGAAACTAATCTGAAACTTGCTGTGCTTAATGTCAGATCCTTGTCTAACAAATCATTTTTAATTAATAATTTGATCTCTTCGTATAATCTTGATTTTATGTTTTTAACTGAAACATGGCTTGACAAAAACACAGGTAATGCTGTTCTAACGGAATCAGCTCCACCCAACTACAAATTTGAATCCGAAACACGAGAAAACAAAAAGGGTGGAGGTGTCTGTGCAATATTTAGAGATCATATAGTTATGCACAGGTTGTCATTTGGGGTGTTTTCATCATTTGAGTATGTATCCTTTAAAATGGAGCTAAAACAATCTCCGTCCATACTCTATGTAGTTATATACAAGCCTCCCCAGCACCGTCAAAGTTTTATTGATGATTTTACCAGGATGCTTTCAATTGTATGCACAGACTTTGATGGTTTGGTCATTACAGGAGATTTTAATGTACATGTGGATAATGTCTGTGACAGAAATGCTAAAGAGCTCAGTGCTGTCCTTGAAACCTTTGGCCTGACTCAGCATGTGTGTGAGCCCACCCACAGCAGAGCGCAGCACACTCTGGACCTGCTCATTACAAAGGGGGTTAATATTTCAAACGTCAATGTGGTTGATGTTGCTCTGTCTGATCATTTCTGTGTCTTCTTTGACCTGTCTGTTTCTCCCAAACCACCGGCTGGTCCTGCAGTTGTTCGGAGGAGACACATAAATAACAGCACAGGTGCTCTGTTCATGGAAATGATAAACTTTGAAAATGCCTCATGTTCTAATGTTGATGATTTGTTGAACTCTGTTACTTCGAGTGTTTTGAATGTTCTGGACACCATTGCCCCTGTGAAGGTTAAAATGGTTAAAAATAAGCAGAAGGCGCCATGGAGGAATGACGACTCGGTCAGGGCACAGAAAAGGGAGTGCCGGAGGGCCGAGCGGAAATGGCGCAAGTCAAAGCTTCATGTTCATTATGAAATTTATAAAGAAAAGTTGTACGTGTTCAACCAGATCTTACGTAGAACAAGGGAGAGGTACTTTTCTGAAATTATTGGAAACTGCAGTAACAACTCGCGTGTCTTATTTGCAACAGTGAACAGATTAACAAACCCTCCAGCTCAACTGCCGTTGGAACTGATCTCCACATCTAAGTGTAATGAGTTTGCAGTATTCTTTTGCGACAAGGTTCAGACCATTAAAAATGCCATCAATTCCACAACACCAATAACAACCCTGCAGCCACCTAGACACTTAGAGCTGACTCATTTTGCACCTGTAACTGACAAAACTGTCCAAGAGATCATCACCAGTCTGAGTTCATCTACATGCTGCCTCGATGTGTTACCCACTAGATTTCTAAAGTCTGTGCTGAGCAGTTTGTTACCACCACTCGCTCACATAGTTAACATGTCACTACAATCTGGAACATTCCCAAAGGCCTTGAAAACTGCGGTCATAAAGCCTCTCCTAAAGAAGAGCAGTCTTGATGCCACAGTACTGAACAACTACCGGCCCATTTCAAATCTGCCGTTTTTAGGCAAAGTCCTTGAGAAAGTTGTTTACCAACAGCTTACTGACTTTCTCCTAATGAACAACTCCTTTGATGTTTTCCAGTCAGGTTTTAGACCCCATCACAGCACTGAGACCGCTCTTATTAAGGTGACAAATGACATCCGCCTGAACACTGATGCAGGCAAAGTCTCAGTTTTAGTCCTGCTAGATCTGAGTGCTGCTTTTGACACTGTCGATCATGAGATCCTTTCACAGAGACTAGAGGACTGGGTGGGCATCTCTGGCACTGCCCTAAATTGGTTGAAGTCCTATCTAGAAGACAGGAAGTACTTTGTTGAAATTGGTAACTGTGTCTCAGACCACATGGCCTTGACCTGTGGGGTGCCCCAAGGGTCAATCCTGGGACCCCTTCTGTTCAATCTCTACATGCTGCCTTTAGGCCAGTTAATACAAAGTAATAATGTGTCCTACCACAATTATGCAGACGACACTCAGATCTATGTCTCACTGACAGCAGGTGAATATGGACCAGTGGATTCACTCTGTCACTGCATCCAACAGGTCAGTGTGTGGATGCAAAACAACTTTCTCCAGCTAAATTCAGACAAGACTGAAGTCATCGTATTTGGTCCACAGAAACAAAGAGAAAGTGTCAGCAGTCACCTCCAGTCTCTCTCTCTAAAACCTACAAATCAGGTTAGAAATCTCGGGGTAATAATGGACTCAGACTTGAACTTTAACAGCCACATCAAATCAATAACATCAGCAGCTTTTTACCATCTAAAAAACATTGCCAAAATCAAAGGTATAGTGTCTAAACCTGACTTGGAGAGACTTATCCATGCATTTGTCTCTAGTAGGTTAGACTACTGTAACGGCCTGCTCACTGGCCTCTCCAAACGGGCCGTAAGACAGCTGCAGTACATCCAGAATGCTGCTGCTCGGGTCCTGACCAGAACCAGGAAGTACGAGCACATTAGTCCTGTGCTCAGGTCTCTACACTGGCTTCCTGTGGCTCAGAGAATAGACTTTAAAGCAGCTCTGCTTGTGTACAAGTCTCTCCACGGCCTAGCACCAAAGTACATCTCTGACATGTTAGTGCCATATGAACCATCTCGGACTCTGAGGACCTCAGGGACCGGCCTCCTGCTGGTGCCCAGAGTCAGGACTAAACATGGGGAATCAGGATTCCAGTTTTATGCAGCTAAAATCTGGAACAGTCTTTCTGAAGATGTGAGACAGGCCTCTACTCTGACAATGTTCAAATCTAGGCTCAAAACAGCTCTATTTCACTGTGCATATGACTGAAAGGATCTTATCTGCACTCTTCTCTTTTAAAGTTCATTTTATAATGATTATTTATGTTTTTATTTTGTATTGTGATTTTAATG
>NC_065518.1:37341591-37363537 GCF_006386435.1 Epinephelus moara | reverse complement strand
TTTCACTGTGCATATGACTGAAAGGATCTTATCTGCACTCTTCTCTTTTAAAGTTCATTTTATAATGATTATTTATGTTTTTATTTTGTATTGTGATTTTAATGCATTTTCTTGTTCTGTAAAGCACTTTGAATTACTTTGTGTACGAATTGTGCTCTACAAATAAACTTGCCTTGCCTTGCCTTATGGGGCACCGAATTTCCTGCAGCCAGTTGATGAAATGAAGATGGAAATATGTCGAGAGGACTGCTATTTTAAAGACTATCCTTGTGACGAGGATGTGTTTCACTTATGTATGGAACTTATAGCTGAGCACAACCTGGAAATGTCTGATGATGTATATGCAATTACTGACCTTTATCTTAGACTTCGTCAAATGATTAATGATGGGCTGAGGGAGTAAAGTAGGCCTATGGGCCAGAAATGCTTTGAGAACAAGTGTCAGTTAAATAGAATTACACTTGTAGGCTACCAGTGTATACAGACATGCCCTGTATTGTTTATTGTACATGGCATCTGAAATACAGGTACAGACAAATACATTAGTGACACTGTCTTTATACTGTATGAGAATTATAGTAAAGTCAGATGGATTTGTTTCTAGCCCCATGTCTATATAACCTTACAAGACCCACTAAATGTATTTGCTCTCAACGCTTTTAGTATAGTTTTAATTTGTATTTGCATTCTTGCCAACACATGCTAATTTATTTTCATTTTGGAACAAAATGATTGTGTAAATGTTTTTGTGGTATTCTTTTCCTTACCTTTCTATATATTTTGGTTTGTGCTAAAAAACAACATTGCATAGATTAGTTTTAACAGCTAGTTCCAAGTTGAAGTCCAATGTGCTCCAGGCCCTAAGGATTTTTGATGTGTCATGTGACCTTTTCTCTCCTTCTGACACACCAGAAAAGCAGCCTCTTTAACCTCTTGATTTACAAGTTAAGCGCTGTCTGTATGCATGTCATGAAGTGTGTGTTACATCCTCGGTAACAGTACAGTAGCTACAACATTTTTCTTAATATTGTTAATGAAAGGGGCGTCGGTGGCTTAGTGGTAGGGCAGGCGCCCCATGTACAAGGCTGTTGCCGCAGCGGCCCGGATTCGAATCCAGCCTGTGGCCCGTTGCTGCATGTCATCCCCCCTTCACTCTCTCCCCCCTTCACACTTACCTATCCTGTCCATTAAAGGCAAAATGCCCAAAAAAATATTGTTAATGAAATAACATGACTACACAGTGCAGGATAACAATTGTAATTGTGACAAATACAACAACATGGTCACATCAAAAAAGACAGTTGAACATTCTTTAACAGATTGCTCATAAGATAAGACAAGCAACAGAATTGCTATTTATTATGAACATTATTAAAGACTACCAAGACTACTGTATGTTTACTTGAGGAATGTGTTTGCACAAAAACACGTTTTGGCCTAAAACTTAATTGTCATTGAAGACAGCCAAATGTTACTTCATAAGTGACTTAACAAAAAAGCATTGTCAAATAGTTCAAAAACAAAACTAAAAAGAAGAAAAAATAATAACATTTTTGCATAGACCTTGATAGACAGACAGATTCTTTACTCAAAAGTGCCAACTAACAATGGTCAAATGAACATGGTTGCCGTTCTTGATCTTCACTACTGTGATGCTATTATGTCATATGGTATTATTCTTAACAAATGACCTGGTAACAACAAGAAATGTGTCATTTTAATGTACCTGTTCAACTATTTCAATATTATGTAAGGTTTTATAAATGGACACATGGTCACTGACATCAGGAAAAGAAGATTTTCTATCAAAATTGTGTATGAATCATAAACACACACATACTCTCTTGATTGAGTTAGATTATGTCCATTACCCACACATTGGAGTTCAACACCTTGTTCATTTCATAGCTGAAGTCAGAGTAGCTATCATAATGGATTGACAGCTCCAGCACACAGCCACATGTATGGGCCACAGGTCTTTTCTGGAAACCTTGAATCTGGGTGAAGTTAACAATGATATTCTTCCCCAAGAACAGATCTGAACCTGTGCAGAACCTGAGGAACAAACACAGATACTGCATATCAGAATTCCTCAAGTATGCAGTGAGGTACTTTTGAATTGTCCTGGTGGACATCCATTGCCTATGGGAAGGTGAGGGACTTCAAAACCTTTCTCACAGTTGCAGTGTTTCGTACACTGTGCTGTGATCCTGAAGATTGTGCCTGGCCATGCTGAGTATTTTTGCCCATTGCTTGATCACATAGGCTGGCTCTTGGACAAGCGTTTTGTGGGCAAGCTCTTCGAGGATTTCATTGACATTGCTGGCTGTTGGTATCCTTCTGCAGCTGTGGTTATCAAGGATTTCAATCAATTCTTCCTGATCAACAGTGTCAAAATTCTGATCACCATGATTCAAATACTGCACGCTCAGATTCAGGCATGTATTTAAGGAGGTTCTCCACTAAATCACTCTTCACATATCCCAAAGTAGCTTGCTCTAGTATGACAGGTGCTATCCTTACAGGAAGATATTTCTCTCTCTCCCATCCAAAAGCAAATTATTCGACCAACACTCTCCCACTGCTACTGTCCAAAATCATGTCTTAGGAAAGGTACTTTAAAAGTATTTCCCACTGTGCACTGGTCGTAAAATTCAGTCCAGAATTCTGAGAGACAGTCTCTCACAACTCCACCATCATCATATGCCTTCTCAGGTTTTCCATCTGGCAGTACAAGCTGGATTTTAATGTCGGCCTCTTTAAGTCCATCATCACTGAAATGAGCAATGAGCTCTGGCAATACCTGTCCTCTGTGAACAACCAATATTTTCTTCACTCTCTCACTAGATGGCATGGCTTGTGGTGAAATAGGCAATGTATCATCCAAAATCTGTGGTTGATTTTCAGAAAAGCTCCCTACAAAAACAATGTTGCTGCTCTCAAAAACATCCTCCCTGCCGTCCTCTGTGGCATACACTGCAAACTCAAAATTGTCATCGCTTACATTACTTCCAACAAATAGCACTTCAGGGCTGACTGTTTCAAATGTAGCTGATGATGGGGGTAGCAACATTAACGAGTGAAGTGGAGGACTGAGCACTCTCCTGCCTTTCCAAAGATGAAGCCAAACCTGGGCTGTGACTGTGTGGTCTGTCATTGTTTTTGTTTTTTCGTGTGGTCTGATAAAACCTGAGAAGAGGAAGTTTTGTGTCCTGGTACACTTGTCCAACTGTCATCACCTCATCAAGTGTAATCTCTTGATAATTTTTGATATCTAACTAAAAATCTGTTAAGGACCCCAGACTATTTCTCCCATTTGGAAAGAACAGGTCAGGTCAGCCTCCTGTATCACATCCCTCTTCTGAGCATCCTTTGAAATTTCAAGTTTTCTAGCTCCCCCTCCTCGCGGGTCCATGTCATTGGTTCGACAGCCCATTGGTTCGACATCCCATTAGTAATACTGTCCGCGGTGCTGAACGGCTCGCGGCGGGCGTATGGTGCGCCGCGACCGGCTTGAGGCGGAGCAGGCTCACGGCTTATGTGTTTGTCACTTTCTTTTTCATTTTAACCCACACCATGATCTTTTCCTGACCCTAACCAAGTGGTTTTTGTGCCTAAACCTAACCAGACCTTAACCACAGGGCATCATGATGATTTCGGAACGGACTTCGGAACAATGAGTTTAATATGGTCGGAACAATGGGCTGTCGAACCAATGGGCTGTTCCCCTCCTCGCTTGGCTCTCACTTGCTTGAAAGCCTCTTTTTCATCATCATAGTTCATCCATCCTATTTCTATTTTTCTCATAGTCTTTATAGCATTTTTTTTATGACTTGGCTGGAATTGTTCTCCTTGGTTTGTGCTGCTGCCTCCATCACAAGCTTTTCTTTGGGACAATTTGTTTTTCAAGCGCTTGTACAGCTTTGATTTGCGAGTGTTGCAGTGGCTGTTTTCCTTCCTCCTACAAAATACAAACACTGCAAGGCGATCCCAATAAAATGGCAAATAAGTCTTCAAGTCTTCATCTGTCATCAGCAATATGGTGGTAGCATCAGTCTAAATATGGAAAATGCAATTGTTTAAAAAACATTGATCCTGATTAGATGACCTAATCATTAGGCTACTGATAACATTTAGGTATGTTGAGTTTCAGGAAACAGCAAGAAAGCCGATAGTCAGGAAATGACCATGAAAAGTGGGCCTACAGTTGTTTGAATGAAATATTGTGCTTTTACAGTCAAGTAGCCTACCTTCTCTTGGTCCAGGGCCTCTATTGTTTCCTCAGGAATATTTCTCTGTCTCAAGAAGTCACTTAGGTCATCCATCCTGTAAGTAGCCCTATACATTACAAGGAAGGCTATAGTGGGCTATAATCATTCATACATTTAACAAAAGTCTTGGGCAACAGATGAGCAATGATTTTACATTGTAACTTTTATGCATATTATAATTTAACATGAGGCTTTGCTTAACTTAGGTGTCACCTTAATAATTTGGTTTATTATCTCACATTATCTCACATGTCAACAATTAAAAATGAAATCATATATTGTACAAACTACTGAAGTAAGATGTAAGTCTACTGTTGGTATGCTAGGCTATTGTTTTAAATGAATCAATTCCCTTATCAATGTAAATAATCAAATACTTAATTGGCTCATGCCAGTTCAGTCTATTTTGCAAACGTTAGCAATAATCACCTAAACATGAAAACAGGGCGAGACGCATCTTTAGTCACAAACCACTTCACTCACAAATTGACAGCTTAGCAATTGACATTAAGGGGCGAAATGACTGTTGATAGCACCATGATTTGTGCATCACAACCCGTCTTTAGGTCCGAGTCCCAAAAGATGTTGCGCTAGATCATAGCTCTCTGCTATAGTGATATTGCAGCGCAAGCACATAAATAAGGTTACGCCTTGTTTACCCTGTGATTACAATATAACAAATTTCTGAATACCGTATGGAGACACGAGGCGTGGCTGCTGAGTCCTTCTGGTAGTGTAGCACTTCTAACTTTGGCCTAGGCTATTTAAGCACTGGAGCTATGCGTTGGCACTGCATTGCACACATTGGCTACCCAAAACTGTTCGTACCATGGTCTGGGTGAATACTCAATTCTGATTGGCTGCAGGGTATCCGTGCCTGATGACAGGTCCTAAATTATTGCGCTGGGTCAACCGCTAGTTTGTAACCATAGCAACGGAGACTCAGAGCATAAACATGAGTGATTTTATTGTTTCAATTGTGATATTGTTTTTATACAACAGTTCAACAACAGCTTAAACAGCAATGCTGAGTAAGGAAATGCTAACAAAAGGTGATAAAATAAATTATTTAAGTATGTTATGTAGCTCCGCGAAACAAAACAGTTCCCCCGGTCTGTTGCCAGGCAACGCAGCACACGTGCCAGGAACTCACAAGCTACTTTGTATTTACATTGATCTGCAACTTCGCCCCGTTCGGCTGATGAAACGTTGGCAAACCTGGATGTTGGCACAGCCGGATTCAGCTTCCACTTTCCCTCATCCTCATCAGTACCTCATCAGATGATCATTGATAATTCCTGACCGTGTTCGCTTAATTGTTGCTCCTCTCCAGTTTGTCGAGGTCGGCTGATGTTACACAAACACACCTGGAGGTCTGCACAGACGAGTCCTGGCTTTCCTCTTCCTCGTCCTCTCCTGACGACCACTCATAATTTAATTCAAATGTAATTTTGGGGAAAATATCCATCTTCTTGGTGTAACGCTATAGTGTCAGTTTGCGTCATTGTAGCGAGTGTGACAGTTGGTTAATTAACGGTTGTGTTTATATTTATAACGCCTGTGAGCGGAGTGATTTTACTGTTACAAGTCCCAGTGATGTTATACTCTATATCAGTGCTCGCGGAATGCTTCTCGTCCAATCAAATTAGTTATTACCTCATTGTTTTGAGTTAGTATCCCTCAATGATCTTATCCATCGTGACTGAGAGATGAAGAGTATGGATTGTCGAAGGCTGTAACTGTACTCATTCACCTCATTATTTTGACTTAGTATCTCATTATTTTGACTTAGTAAGTCATTATTTTTGACTTAGTATCTCATTATTTTGAGTTATTAGATCTTATTTTTTTCCATCAAGTGACGGAAATGGGCTTCCATAAGAATGAGAGCAGTTATCATGTGGTCATCATGTGAATAGTGGGGGGAGGAGGGGAGGGGGACACACAGCGCTCCATCTATGCTGTGAATGATTCATTTAAAACTTTTATGTTTTATCTAAATCACGTTATTTAAAAAAATCTCATTATTCGGCAGGGGACACATTGGAAAGTGTTAATTATGAGGTTTCTGTCAATATTTTTTTCACGCTTGGATGATAAAAACTCATGGAGACATTAGTCCAAATAAATTACATACTAATCTAATGGTGCGTTCGTTTTGTACTCGGAGGTTGGAAATTCCCAGTTCCCAGTCGGAAGTTTAAACTCGAACGCACCCTGAGGTTGGGTTCTCGGAAACAACCGCATCAACCCCGACTTACGAATTCAAGATGGCTGCCGGTCACATACATAGTGAGTAAACCATAGAGTAAACACTCTGCTAAAGTACTGTTTATAGCAATTTTATCTTATTTGTTTTACATTAGGTCAGCCTCATCTGCGGCTTTCATCAGTTGGAGTGCATGATGGTTTTGAAGCTGTCTATACTCCGAAAGTGCAAGGGAAACAAAGGCTTTCTTGTGGGTGTCCATGTTTTTTTCTGACTTGTCCACCGTCGTCAACTAGAACGCAAAAACTGTTTTCAACTCGGAGGTGACGTCATTCCCACTTCCGACTTCTGACCTCCGAGTACAAAACGAACGCAGCATAAATCCTGCCAAGCTCCGCTGCCGCAGGTTTCATTGACGAGGTCCCGCCTTCACTTCCAGCAAATTGTTTACTGTGCAAAGCATTGTGGGGATTTTATACCCGTGGAGGATCCACACATGCACCCCTCGATCCTTCACATTGGAACAGTCCTTCGGCGGGGGTCGATGACGTGGCGTCCTTCAAATTCGGCTGTTTGAGGATCCTTCCTTGACATTGAGAAACACCTATTGAGCTCGTAAGTTGCATGTTTCCGTTTCCGGTACATGGGACCTTAAAAATCGATTTCTCATAATGTATTTCAATGGATAGATGAAAATTATTTTCTGGTCCCGTTTGAATTGTGCCATGAATTTCACATATGTTGTTTGTGAATTTTTAATGTATTTTTTCGTGCAAAGAAGGCTACAATTTAGCAGGAAGAAGTTTGATACTGTTAGGTTTTGTGTGAGAGCGCTTTGTGGACTACAACTCTTCGCTGCTCTGGACACGTATGATATATGTTACCACTTGCACTCGGAACATGGCTGTGTCTCTGGTACACTTCACCGCCTTCTTCCAAGGAGATGACAAAAGCCTTAAGCGTGGCAAAAATCACTACAAGTCTGGACATGTGGAAAGTTTCAGCTATGCCAGTGGGGAGATGGTCGGCGTTGTCCACGCCAGTAGACGAGAGCAGCGTTACAAGGTTTTGGTGAGTATTATGAGAAGTGGAGGGAAAGTGTGATGACGTGATGTCACATAGGCGACATGTAGTCTTTCTCATTACGTTGTTTCCACAGCCTTTAACTGAAAAATCATAAACTGTCAAACTCTTAACATGAAAAAATATTATTTAGACCCACACAAAACATTTGTGTAATCCAAGGCATTTAATGACTGGGACCAGAAAATAATAATTTTCTCTCCATTGACTCTCATTAATATTTTCCGAGCCTAGAGGTCCGATGGGGGTCTACCAGAAGGGGCGTGACTTACGAGCTCTATTGAGCTTTTGTGAGGCTTGATTAGATAACCTCAGGAACTGTTCTTTACTTGTCAGAGGAGGGGAGTGGCTGGGGTGTGACTTCTGGTTTTTTGACCCTCCCCCAACCTAAAAATATTTTCACTTCAGCCACCCTGAGTGACTGGTGGAAAATACCTCCACCATAAATTTGTCATTATATTTTTAAAACTTACCCTTTAATATTTGAAAGTGAAAAGTTAAGGATGAAATGCTGGTGTTTGAAAAAAGCCTCAGTTTTTCACTCTTGCCATGCATGCTGTTTAGTTAGCGCAAATTATTTATTTTTGGCCAGACTTTAAATGAGACATAAAATGAAGTAATTTTGATGAAATTTTACTATCTTTAAGCACAGATTTGGATATGTTTTTTTTTGTACAATAGTCGCACAGCATATGTCCAAGGACATTATATAATATATATAATCTTTATATGATTATATTATTTTTGGCATTTTCTAAAGAAAACATATCTTCTGGGAGGTATGTTTAAAAAAAATAAAATAAATAAAAATCTGTGGTAAAATTAATGCAAAATGCTTGACTGCAAATCAGTAGAAGGCTGCCTATGGTTCCTAAGTGCTGACAGGATGAGGAAACAGTCTTGGGGTGCCGTCTTCTTGGATGCTCACTTCGCGGCCTGTCTCTGACATCCCCTGTTATATGGAACTTGGCCTTCAGTTTGCAGATAGTACTAGGGCTCACTCCAAATAATGCTGCAACTTGGTTTTGCGGAACACCAGCTTGAAGTTGCCCTATCGGATGTTGCACGCCGATTCTTGGAGCAGACACCAACTGACCACTGACACAGGGCCCATGCTCACAGGTGCCAGAAGCTCAAAACAAGAGTCAATAGCAGCAAAAAAAAAAAAAAAAGAAGCTGTTTGGCATTGGCAGAGAAGATTTGGCAAATTTTTCATGGGCGCAACCCACATAGTCAGCTCTGCTGCTCATCCCACAAATGCATGTTCCAAATGTTGTACCATTTAAAAGGGATATAAACAGGCTTTCCAACGGTATTAGATATATTGCCAAAAAGCATTGTTACAACAAAGAAATAATCTACCAAACACAAATTTCCTTACTTTTTGTGCTTAGTTTAGTTAGTCACCCAAATAAAAGTCAAAGTAATCTTAAACTGATTTTGGAAAGTGCCTTGATCAAGTTATTATTTTTTATGAATGAGAGAGTCATTTATCAGTTGGAAAACCATACTAACTGAAACAGCAGTTCAAGGCAAACACTTGCCCCTGACACAACTGAAACTTTGACTTGTAATCCATCCCTTCATCTTGGCGACAAGGGAGCATGATTCAGATACCACATGCAGTATGTGTGTATTAATGGCTGACTGAAGCAGAGGTTATTATAAGCAGTGGACAGCAGCAGGACAGACAGAAAGACAGACAGAGAGACAGACAGAGGAGCAAGGCTGTGTGAATGGACAAGAGATAGAGAGGGAGAAGGGCCTCTGGTACCTGACTAAATCTGGAAAAAACAACAGCCAGACCTGCTGAAGGATTAGCTCCCTGTTCATGCTGTAAGTTAACCAATAATAACACAGGTTACAGGTGTGTTATTGCCATTTTGGCAGGGGGGGGGGGGGGGGGGGGTTTGGATTGTTGCATGGTTGCTATACCTGTGCACTCACAAGCTGACTAGCTGACTAACCCGCTGAGATCCAATCATGTAACCATATAAATATGGGGCTGAGCTGGGAAGCAGGTCTCTAGGGTAATCAGAAATGCTAGTTTTAATGTGGATTAGGGCTATCTTAATGTGTTTGCCCAACTAATGCATGGCCGTTTAGGTTATCCATTACTTCAGTTGCCCCTCCTAGGGTATCCTATGACAATATCCTGGTGGTGACATAGTGCAAGGGATTCTGTGGCAGCAGTATGGCCAGAATATTTTTAGCCGTTGTCCTCAAACTCCCTTTACATGGTAAGTGTGTTAGTAAGGCCACCAAAAATAGTTTCCTTAAGGGGCTTAAAGCATTTAGAGCAGAAATCTAGAGTTTATAACAGTTAAAGCAATACATGGACATAGATCTGATATATTGGTCTACAAGTTGGCTATCTTTAGAGATAAAGAGTGCCCCAGGAATGAGTCTGCTGTTTGTTGTTTTTGCACATACAATCACTTGCACTAGATATGCTCTCTTTAATCCACTGCTCATTTTTATTTACTGCTCATTATTATCCACTTCTCATTATTATTATTATTATTATTATTATTATTATTTATCGCCATTTCTTGTATTTTTGTACTTTATTTTGCATGCCTAGTTTTTAAATTTTAAGTTTTTAAGTTTAAATTTTGAAGTTTTTAATCTGTCTATTTCTCATTGACTGCTGTAACACTGGAATTTCTCAACTGTGGGATCAATAAAGGTGTATCTTATCTTATGTTATTTTATCTTAAAACCCAGAAATGAGTTAGCATTTTAGCACTCCAGTTTCCCTCATCTCAAAGTCAATGTTTTTTTTTTAATGAGTTTAGATATCTATATATCTATACATACATACAGTATATGTATGTATAGATATACAGATATATATTTTTCTTTCTTCATTTTTCTTTTTCTTTTTTAAATATTTTTACTTTATTTATATATTTATTTTTATTCCATATTGGATATAATAATCCCATACCCTCTATTTTTCATCCAAACACACACACACACACACACACACACACACACACACGCTTTCATGTGTCTTAAAAAAGGCGGTTGCTAACAAGTGGCTAAATGAGACTACAGAACGTCATCACGCTGATCACAGCTGTAAAGCCATGTTGTGGTAGGGACATGAAGACATGCGACTGTGGTGTAATTTGGTTATAACCTTTGTTTAACGTTAGCTTTTTACCTCTGGTGATTGCATTTAGGCTTCACAAATCATAATAGAGGGGTTCATTTATGAAGATTATCTTGCTGAACAAAACGTGTAACTATGATAAACGTTTGTTTGCCACAGATCTTATGTTCTTCAATAATCCAAAATCAAATGGAAAAATACCATAAGCTTTTGACAAGGGAACCAGGGCGACGCTAACTTCTGTGTTGGCCTACAGAAAAACGTCATCTCCAGAGCACTCTATTGAACGGACAGATGACTCTAGGCGAGGTACTTTATCTGGATTTAGCATGTTATACGCAGTCAACTTTACACTAATAGTTCATTATGTGGTTATTCACTCTCTTGCCAAGAGTTACTGTAAAAGAGAAAATCAACATCAGTCTTCTCATCTAAAGGTGTATTCATACTTGTGCATCAGCTCTATGCAGAGCCTATGCACGTGGCCTACGCAGTTGTGAGGATTTATACTTGCGCGGTGGTGTGTCGGCGTCACTCTACAATTACAGGTTCAAAACAACCACAGCGGTGGGGTTTCTCTGAAGTGTTGTAAAGTTTAGTTGATTCAAAACACACCCAAAAAACACAATAAACATGGCTTAATAGAGACAGTTTCAATTACAAGTAAAATCGGCTTCACTATAACTCACAGGACTCACAGACAAAAAACTCTTTTGCTGGACAAATTTTCCCCACAAATACAACATTCAGTGAGATTCATACTCCTGTGTCGATTCAACTGCAGAAATTTAAGTTCACGTCCTGGTGACACAGACCTCCTGTCTATTTTTGTAACCATTTCCCTCAGTGGAAACAAAGCTTTTATTTAGTTTTATTTCCCATATAAGAAACAAAAAATTGTGAAAACAATAAAGCTCCCACAAAATGGCATTTTAAGTCTTTGTGTTTGATTTAATCTGGCTTCATATGAGTAGAGGAAATCTCTGCTAGCTGCTATGCTAATTTATAGCCTTCAATGTAAAATGCCCTAGGCTTGTGCCAATAACATTAGCATGTTGTATCTATTTGGAAAATGTGTTTAGTATGAGACAATTGTTTTGTCAGTGAATGTTTTGAGTTATAATGGAGATGGATTTTGTAACACTACCTTTGTTAAATGTTGCTGTTGTTCCTGGCTTCATATGAGTAAAGGAAATCTCTTCTAGCCGCTACGCTAATTTATACAATGTAAAATGCCATAGGCTTGTGCTAAAAACATTAACATGTTGTATTTGTGGGGAAAATATGTCCAGCAAAAGACAATTCTCAAGTCTCAAGAAAACAAATAAGTTTATTTCCCAAAATGTCAAACTACTGCTTTAAATACAAATCCATTAGTTCCATTGATTAAACATGTATATTTACTCAGATTTCCCTCCTCTTGTTGGAGATAAAGAGACAACTGATGGAGAGATTGAACAGTATTGTTTTCTAGCCCAAGGTTTACTTCTTTTCTATTGCAAAAACAGATCTAGGAAGGTCACAGTCTCACACACATGATTGCTTCTGACAAATCATTAGGAACAATTACTGTTTTCCTGAAGTACACAGATAAGTTAAGTCCTGATGAAAATAACAGCAAAAAAATCATCCATTATTGGTTCCCATGACTGAATCAATACCAAACATAAAGGAGTGACAAAGACAAGAATTTAGCGAATGCATTCTAAGCTCTCAGATAAGTGAGATGTGCTCTGCATGTACTTTTTGTCATTGACACTGTGTTAGTTTACACCACAAATGAGCCATACCTTAGGAGACCTAAAACCTGATCCAAGCTGTACAGTCAGCACAGACTGCTGACTCCGCTAATGTAGTTCATTAGGTCTGCAGGTGTTTAACAGCCTTTATTGTGTGAATGATGTTATGTGTATTTTATTGTACTCTATCTTGTGATTGTTTTTGACCAATGTAAAATGTCTTTGAGTATCTTGAAAAGCACTCTATATATAAAATGTATAAAAATGTATTATTAGCTGTTGCCTGCACTGATCCTGTGCCCTCTCCTCTACAGAACATGGCCCTGCCCTCTGTGATGGTGTTGCCCCTGCTGATTATCGTAGCAGCGGGAGTGTACTACATCTACAATGAGGTCATGCAGTTCATGTCCAAGTCCTTGGTGCGGAACAAAGTGGTGGTGATCACTGATGCTGTGTCTGGGGTGGGAACTGGTAACCTTACTTTTATTACTATGGAAGTTTGGTTTTCACTCTGTCTGTCAGCAAGATATATCAAAGGTGAATTCCATGAAATTTCCTAAGACTTCCTTTCCTTTCCTAAGAGGAACAATTATTCTGATCGGTCATGGCTAGATGGTAATCCTGGTTTGCGAGATTCTCATGAGCCACTTCAAAATATTACTGTCTGGCTGTTTAAGGGTTAAAGCCCTAAACACATACAGCGAGCAGCAGCAGACCCACCATCCGACACCAGCACACCACGAGGACAGAAACAGAGGGCTCAGCTGAGACAGAGCACCTGCCGCAGCAAGCAAACAGGCCATCTGCGGTCATTTTGACTTGACCAGTTGACGTCACTACAAGCCGATTGGCTGTTGAAACAGGTGACATGCTTTACGTTCTAAAACCAGCCACCGGCAATTTGACCAGCTGAGTTGCAGGTGACACCATCAGCCAACTTGAGTCAAGCTCAGACCAGCCAGTTCACATCGCTACAATGTTCCTCTGCAAGGTTCTAAAATGGTTTTGTC
This sequence comes from Epinephelus moara, assembly GCF_006386435.1. NCBI lineage: Eukaryota > Metazoa > Chordata > Actinopteri > Perciformes > Serranidae > Epinephelus > Epinephelus moara. The sequence goes on along the minus strand of NC_065518.1, from coordinate 37,350,107 downwards.
TTGTTGTGAATCTTTAATCTGAACTGGGCTTTAGGGTGTGATAACGCTGTGGTTAAGGTGTGGTTACATTTAGGCACAAAAGACACTTGGTTAGGGTTGGGGAACAGTGAAGATTTGGGTTAAAATAATGATTTGAAACATGGAACATGAAATCTCGCAGGAGTTCATGTGAAATTAGGCTTACTTGTGCTTAATTGTGTGATTTGATGATTATGGTATGTAGCCACAACCACGAACAGTAATGGAGACCACCTCAATTTAAAATAAGTTGCTTTGAACTGCATTGCATTTATAGCAAATAGTACACTGCCTGTTTCAGACATGTCTGTTTGAAACGGCCGACTGCTTGTTTTGCAGTGTTGTTGCTTGTAGCTTTCTTGAGAACCGCTCATACAAACAACTTCACTCTCGGCACTGTGCTACCTCGGGTTGTGAGCAATACACCTGGGCCCCAAACAGCTATAGATTTATCATGATGTTTAGATGTGAAAAATATTGAAATATGTTGCTATTCTAACTCATTGTACAGAGAAATGAGGCTAGGCTGCACAATATGTGAACAAAAAAAAAATCATATTGTGAGTATTTTGACATACTGTGATTTGAGTTTCAATTTTAGTTGGAATAATAATTTTCATTTTAACTGAAAAAAATATAAAAATTATGATTTTGGGATTTTGGCTGGGGTCTGTACCAAATAAGCATGTTCTCTTACATCTGAAATGTTATTTATAGGCTGGCATCTCTGTGGCACCACGATGATTTATTTATTGTTGTGACACTTTGCTCTCTCAAAAATTTTCAGCTCCTGTGATTGGGATATTGCACTTGGCGATATTGCAATTTTGATAATATTTCGACTAATTGTAATATATAATGTATAATATATATATATATATACATACATATATACACATATACATATATATATATATATGTATATATATACATACATACACATACATATACATACATACACATACATATATATGTGTATGTGTATATATGTATATATATATATACATATATACATATACATATATGCATTCTGGCTCAGCTGGAGAGTCTTTAGAGATTTGCCTCAGTAACCTGATAGTAAGGAATTGCAGTAATCCAGGATATGCAAGATTATTGCAATATTACACAGGTGAAAGAACGCAGTCCTTTAAGTTTATTTTATATGGGAGTCAAAAGACAAATCTTACTTACAAATATTACTCTTATGGTTGTGCCAGAGCAGTGCCATCCAGGGAAACTATATCTTCAGATAGCGAGTATGTAATTAACATTCTAAGTTTCAGTTAGTATGCAAAGAAAAACACACCCAAGTTGTGCTTACTGGCGGTCAGAAAGACTGATGAAATATGCTATGAGAGACATGCTTGACTCTCTGCAGAGCCCTGAAGCCCTACCCCCATTGCTACACAGAGCCACAGAGCTTTACTTGTTTATTCGAAATTGAGTGTTGCGTGCCCAAATTGCACTAAATTTGACAATGCACATCCTTGGGTCCCTGTCAAGTGCAAAAGGACAGACAGAAAGATAGAGAGACAGATATTTCTTGCTTCATAGTTAAACTGTTTCACATTTTAGGAAATATACTTATTTTCTGTCTTGCTGAGAGTTAGAAGAGAGGACTGATACCATTCTAATATCTGTACACAAAATATGATGCTACTGCAAAGGGGCTGTTAGCTTATTGTACACACAGAACGCTTACCTGGCTCTGTTCAGGTAGGTAGTCAGAAGGAGTCACTGTGCTGACAAGACTTCAGGAAGTAACTGCTTCCGCCCAAGTAGTTTAACAGATAACCCTACATAATGAGATATATTAATAAGTGAGCTTCAGAGTTGCTGGTGGCTAGATTTCATATCTGCTGACAGAGCTAGGTATGCTGTTCCCACTGTTTTCAGTCTATATGTTGAGCTAAGATAACCAGCAGCTGGCTGTATCTTCATATTTAGTATAATAACTTTCTTATCTAACTCTTAACAAGACAGGAAATGTGTGTATATCACAAAATGTCGAACTACTGAATGATAATTAATAACTAATTAAATGAAGTGACAGAGTTACTTAACATTTTTTTTCTTTTTTCTGTTCAGAGTGTGCCAATCTCTTCCACAAGGGCGGTGCCAGACTGATCCTGTGTGGGACTAGCTGGGATAAACTAGAGTCTCTGTATGACTCTCTGACAAATGACGCTGACCACAGAGAGGTGAGGTAATTAATTTAATAAAATGGCACGATGCTGGCAGTAATGTCAGTATGAAGCATCATAAACATTCAATTCAATTCAATTTTATTTATAAAGCCCAATATCACAAATCACAATTTGCCTCAGAGGGCTTTACAGCATACAACATCCCACTGTCCTTACCATGCCAGACTCTGAGTAAAGCCTTCCAAACTAAAACCATAAATCTCTTCTGTGGTGCGGAGTCATCTTTTTGGGAAACTTCCCAGCTAAGAAACAAAACTTTAGCTAAAGCTGCTTCAGTAAACACTACTATGTTATGTCTAATAGTATACACTGAAAACGTTGGCAGTACAGTGACAGTTAAGGAGCAAAGACAATGACACTTTACTTAAAAAATTTGTGTCCCTTATTGTAGTTACCAGAGAACAAATTAAGAATGAACGATGAACTACCTGCTCATCTAATCTTTTTTTTTTATTTTTTATTTTTCATTGTGTAATGTGGTGATAACAGAACAACAAGAGGACAAGTGGACAAGAGTGGAGAGACATAAATGGTCAAGAGAGATTATATAAAGTAAGACAAAGACATACAACAGAAATCCAGACCAAAAAAAAGGAAAACAAAACAAACAAGGAACAAACAGATGCTTAAACTGATGGATACACAGGCAACGAGGCAAAAACAGAGATCCAGCAAAACTGTGTATACAGATAGATGTGTATACAGGAGATGGCTTCCATTCTGATCTTGGGACTTCCAGCCCATACTCTGTGCAGATGTTTTTGCACACTGTGCCAGTTAGTCTATTGATGATTGGTGTTTTTGTGCTGTCTTTCAGTCCAGCCTTTTCCAACCACTGGTAGGATTTCTTGATGTTGGCCACTTCTTCAATCTGTCAGTGGTACATGCTGTGCAGGGGCTTGTGCTTCCATGATGGTTCATCCTTCTCCTCTGCATTTTTGGGTTTTTGCTGTCTGAGATATTCACTTAGCAGTTCATCTTTGGGGGCTATCTTTCTGATGTATTCCTGGATCTTGGATGTTTCGCTCCGGACAGTGGCTCTGACGCCCACCAGTCCTTGTCCCCCCTTGCTATGCTTAGTGTACAGTCTCAAGGTGCTGAATTTGGGATGAAACCCTCCATGCATTATGAGAAGTTTCCTTGCCTTGATATCAGTGGCCTCTATCTCCTCCTTCGGCCAGCTTATTATACCAGTGGGGTATCTGATGACTGGCAGGGTGTATGTGTTGATGGCTCGGACCGGACCTTATTCTTTCTGTTCAGCTGATTTTTCAGGACCTGCCTTACTCTGTGTAGGTATTTGGCTGTGGCTGACCTCCTTGCAGCCTCCTTATTGTTCCCATTTGCCTGCGGGACCCCAAGGTATTAGTAGCTGTCCTGAACATCTGCTATGATGCCTTCTGGTAGTTCACCCCCCTCGGTTGTGATCATCTTCCCTCTCTTTGACACCATCCAACCACACTTATTTAGTCCAAATGACATTTCGATGTCATTGCTGTAGATCATGGTGAGGTGGATCAGTGAGTTGATATCTTGCTCATTCCTGGCCTACAATGTCATCCATGTAGAGGAGGTGACTGATGGTTGCTCCATTTCGGAACCGGTATCCATAGCCACTCTTTGTGATGAGTTGGCTGAGGGAGTTCAGGCCTATGCAGAACAGTAGCAGGGACAGTGTATCACCTTGGTATATGCCGCACTTGATGGTAACTTGTGCAATTAGCTTTGAGTTGGCCTCCAGCGTCATTTTCCGCAGCCCCACTGAGTTCTTGATGGAGGCTCTTCGTGATCTGTTGATCTTCTACATTTCCAAGCATTACAGTTTCCATGTGTGTGACATTGAGTCATAGGCTTTCTTGTAGTCAATCCAGGCGGTGCACAGGTTGGTCTGACTGGTCTTGCAGTTTTGGTTGACTGCACTATCGACCAGTAGCTGGTGCTTGGCTCCCCTGGTATTACTACCATTTCCTTTCTGGGCCTTGCTCATGTATTGGGCCACGTGCCTATTCATCTTTGCTGCTGTAATGCCTGACAGGAGCTTCCATATTGTACAGAGGCAGGTTATTGGCTGTTAGCTGGATGGGACCGTGCCTGTCTGGGGATACCATGATCAGGACTGTCTGTCCTTGGGTCAGCCACTCTGGATGGGTCCCATCCATCAGCAGCTGGTTCATATGTTCATGGAGTCCAGTTAATTTATTCAGCCAGTGGGTGTGGCTCACATCAGGGCCCAGAGCTGTCCAGCTCTTCATACCTGATACTCTCTCTTGGATGTCTGCTGTTGTAATGGTAACTGGGTCTTGTTTTGGGAGACTGCTGTGGTCTGCTCTTAGATCCACTAGCCACTTAGCATCTGTGTTATATGATGCCTCCTTCTCCCATATGCTCTTCCAATATTGTTCAGTTTCAGCCCTGGGTGGATCTATTTATTCTCCTGGCTTCTTCTTCTCATGTGTATCTCACTATCTCTTTAATCTTTTTACTCCTGCAATTTGATATTCTTTATTTTATTCCTGTATATTTTTTGTAAATGTTTTAAATTTTAGTACTACTCATTTTGTATATATTCTATATTCTAATGTCCACATACTGTTTGATTACTTGCTGCTGTAACGTAGGAGTCCTGTGTCCTCTCCCGTCTCCTGTCTCCCCTCTCGTCCTGTCTTTAGGCGGGTAGCCTGCGCTGTAAGCATTTGCTTGGCAGTCTCCAATGCCACGGTATAGACAGTATGTTATACTTCCTAGGTGTTCCTTTCTTCCCCACACCTTTCTGTAGCTCTGAGAGTTGACTAACCTCTCTCTGTGTCGACTTGATCTTGGCCTCCAGCCTCCTCCATGGAGGGTAGTGCTCTTTGTGGCTCATGGTGTTGATCTTGTTGTAACGAGTATGACTGAACCCAAATGTGGCACTCCAAAAGTCAGTGACAGTTGGTAATGACCTTCAATTAAACACAGGCAAAGAAGGCACTGTGCAGACACAGCCACAGGCAGACAGAAACCAGAGACGCTGAGGCAGAACTCGTGGACAGGAGGGGACAGAAGGCTGGTGAGTTCATTGGGAAACAGACAATGTAGGCCAGTCAGAGGCAGGCAGGGTCAGTAACAGGAGATCAGGCAGGTAAGAAGTGTTGAGAAGTCTTGCATGTGGGCGAAGAACAATCTGGCAAGGAGAGTCTGTAAAGCAGCAGTCTTCATAGTAACAGGAGGTAATGATCCACAGGAAAGAGCAGTTGGCCTGACGAGGTGGGTGTGGCACACAGGCAGAAGCGGGAGATGTGTGGGCAGATGATAAGCTGGCAGGTAGGTGTGGTGGCAAGGCGTGGTAAATAGAAAATTACTGAGTGAGCTGAGAGGATGGTATGTATTGCAGGTGAAAAGTGGCTACTGTGACAGTATCTCCCCATCAAGGGACAGCTGCAGATGGCCAAAAAAGTCAATAACAAGGTCGGGCGGGTGTTGAGGTTTTGTTTTAACAGCTATTTGATCATTATGTGTGTGGATGAATATATGCATGTGTATGTGTGTGTACATGATCTTATCAAATTGAGTTAAAAGGTAATCAAGAGCACCAAAATCTAAGTGTAATTACTGTGTTGAGTTGTAGTATCAATATGTAATCAATATATTACCACTGTGTCATCAATACATTACTACTGCATCATCAATATGTTATCACTGTGTGAATTTAAAAGAAAAAGCCAAGCAAGATCCAAATATAATAGTAGAATGAAGCCCCCATAGTAAAAGCAAGCCAGGAGAAGGAGGGAGCAGCTCCAAGCAGAGAGAGACTAGGCGCCTTGGCAGGCTAATAGACACCATAGTACATGCACGGCCTGGGAAATACACACACCCCAAGGCCAGTCCAAGCACCAGCAACATACACACCAACTGAGACCTGGATATACATGAAGGGAAGACGGGAATGGAAGATATATAAGATAAGGGAAGACGAAAACTGCTGAGGTCGACACTTTTGAGAAAAACAACCCTCCCAACCAGTTTTAACCGGTTTGAGGGGGTTTCCACGGGTCTTTCAGGGGTCAAGTGATGTAGAGGTGATGTTGTGACAATGAATTAAAAAAATAAGTGTAGTTCTACACATATGATTTGTTAAAAACTTAAAAAAGTGAGCAAGAGAAAGAGAGAGAGACCGAGTATAAGGGTCAGTACCCAAGCCTTTGGGATTCAGTTCTTCGTCTGGACCACCAGCTCAAATGGGTTTATTTGGATTTCATCTCTGAACAAAGAATAAACCTCCTTGCATTGGACTTCTGATGAGCCTCCTGGTTGTTCTTCAGAGTGCTCTAAACTTTCTTTGGTCTTATTGGAAGCAATTTTTACTGAATATAGATCCACACCACAGACTATTTTAGATTGTTAGTCGAAAAAGGAGAGGAGGAAGGCGTGTCCGTAGGCAGAGAGAGAAGAGGAAAGGCAAGAGTCTGGAACTGAGTTTTTGAATGTTGGAACTATGACAGGAAAAGGTAGAGAGTTGGCTGACCTGATGCAGAGAAGGAAGGTGGATATACTGTGTGTTCAGGAGACCAGGTGGAAAGGTAGCAAGGCTAGAAGCTTAGGAGCAGGGTTCAAGCTGTTTTATCATGGTGTGGATGGGAAGAGAAATGGAGTAGGAGTTATCCTGACGGAGGGGTTTGTTAGGAATGTTCTGGAGGTGAAAAGAGTGTCAGATAGGGTGATGAGTCTGAAGCTAGAAATTGAAGGTGTGATGTTCAATGTTGTTAGTGGTTATGCCCCACAGGTAGGATGTGAGTTAGAAAAGAAGGATAAATAATGGAGTGAGTTAGATGAAGTGATGCAGAATATCCCTAGAGGTGAGAGAGTGGTGATTGATGCAGACTTCAATGGACATGTCGGACAGGGAACTGCGGGGATGAGGAAGTGATGGGCAGGTTTGGTATCCAGGATAGGAACGCAGAAGGACAGATGGTGGTGGACTTTGCAAAAAGGATGGAAATGGCTGTAGTGAATACTTTCTTCCAGAAGAGGCAGGAACATAGGGTGACTTATAAGAGCGGAGGTAGGAGCACACAGGTGGACTACATCTTGCATAGACAATGTAATCTGAAGGAGATCAGTGACTGCAAAGTCGTGGTAGGGGAGCGTGTAGACAGACACGATTGTGGTGTGTGGGATGACTCTGGTGATGAGAAAGATGAAGAGGATAAAGGCAGAGCAGAGGACGGTGTGGTGGAAGCTGAAAAAGGAAGAGGGTTGTGTGGTTTTCAGGGAGGAGTTGAGACAACTACAGCTAATGTTATCAGAGAGACAGGTAGGAGAGTACTTGGTGTGTCATCTGGAAGGAAAGGAGATAAGGAGACCTGGTGATGGAATGAGGAAGTGCAGGAGTGTAATCAGAGATAGAGGTTCGCTAAGAAGAAGTGGGACACTGAGAGGACTGAAGAGAGTAGACAGGAGTACAGGGAGATTCAGTGTAAGGTGAAGGTAGAGGTGGCAAAGGCCAAACAAAGGTATACAATGACTTGCATTATAGTAAGGAAGGAAAGACTGATTTATACAAGTTGGCGAGGCAGAGAGATAGAGATGGGAAGGACGTGCAGCAGGTTAGGGTGACTAAGAATAGAGATGGGAATGTATTGACAGGTGCCACAAGTGTGATGGGAAGATAGAAAGAGTACTTGAAGAGTTGATGAATGAGGAAAATGAGAGAGAACAAAGAGTAGAAGAGGTGACCATTGTGGAGCAGGAAGTAGCAAAGATTAGTAAGGATGTAGTGAGGAGGGCATTGAAGAGGATGAAGAGTGGAAAGGCAGTTGGTCCTGATGATATACCTGTGGAGGTATGGAAGTGTCTAGGAGAGGTGGCGTAGAGTTTTTGACTAGGTTTTTCAGCAAGGTCTTAGAGAGTGAGAGGATGCCTGAGGAATGGAGAAGTGTGTTGGTGCCGATTTTTAAGAACAAGTGAGGCGTGCAGAGTTATGAGGGGCCATACAAGCCATAATTCATTCTGGCCCTCTCACACACATACATTCTCCTTACACATACATATATTTTCTGTCTCACACACATACATTCTCCTTACACATACATATATTTTCTCTCTCTCACACATACATTCTCCTTTCACATACATATATTTTCACTCTCACACACATACATTCTCCTTACACATACATATATTTTCTCTCACACACACATACATTCTCCTTTCACATGCATATATTTTCACTCTCACACACATACATTCTCCTTACACATACATATATTTTCACTCTCACACACATACATTCTCCTTACACATACATATATTTTC
>NC_065518.1:37331343-37340642 GCF_006386435.1 Epinephelus moara | reverse complement strand
CTACAGTGGAAGGATCATAACAAAAAATACAAAAGACTGTAACGTTAAAAGATATCTGCCTGAGGTTATTAAATACCTGCAGCGAGCACCCCACCCCACCCCCCACCCCGCAGCAGAAACAATAAGCATGTTTCTCCATAAAGAGAGATGCTGTGCGCATTTACGCACAAGGCACAGCAGCGCCCTTTTATTATTAATATTATTATTATTTATTATTTTTCTGTCTATCTATGCAGTAGGGGCACATAATATTGATTTAACAATAAAGGCCAAACTCAAGTTAATTACTGGTTGTGGTCTCATTTCTACTCCAATTGCCCATTTGAATAAGAAAATGGAAAAAGCATGTGGATTTCCATTAATTCTTTTACACGGAAAAAACAAAATAATGCATTTAATATTTGTTTATCCTGTTATAAAACAAACAAGTTGAACACAGCTATGGATGGAGGGGACACGCACCGTAACATATGCTCAGTTTGCATCAGTCATTTATTCATTTGAGCGTTGTTGTATTGCCAGCCTTTAGTAATATCATTAATTCATTTTACTACTTGGGATTCAGATGGGTGAGTGTGAGCAAACATTTTCAATGTGACAATTTCATTTCAGTTTGTGGCTGGTAGCCTATATTCCTTTTTTTAATTCAATTCCAACCTTAGTAATTAAACAATATCTTTCACCATGTTGTCCACGTTTATATGTCCTGCATGAAACAACACGTACGTTCTCATCGTGTGCATTTTGTAGTCCATCTTCAGAACATTGTAGTTTCACCACAGCAGACCCACGTCAATAACATCCTTCTCAGCCAATCACAGCGCGATAAATTCTTGTTCTTTGTTTGTTTTTATGGCGCGTTGCAACCATTGCTCATTAGGTGAATACCACCATCTACTGTACCGGAATATGTAGACGATAAATGGACTGCATTCCGTTTCCACTATACTCCTATCGTTTCCATTATACTCTCACTCACACATGCATACATTCTTCTCTTACATAGCCTACATATATTTCAACATACATACATTTTCCTTTTACATACATATATTACTTATAGTATTAAATGTATACATGATTGCATGTGCATGAGAGCAAAGTGTATGAATGTGTGCATAAAATATATGAATATGAGAGAAAAATGTATCAGTGTGTGTGTTCAAATATATAAATATGAGAGTGAAAATATATGAATGTGTGAGTGAAAATGTATAAATGTGTGAGTAAAAATATATGAATGTGTGAGTGAATATGTATAAATATGAGAGTGAAAATATATGCATGTGTAAGGAGAATGTATGTGTGTGAGAGTGAAAATATATGTGTGTAAGGAGAATGTATGTGTGTGAGAGGGTGAGAATGAAATATGTCTTGTACGGCCCCTCATACAGAGTTGTGGCAGCTACAGAGGGATAAAGTTGATGAGCCATACAATGAAGCTATGGGAAAGAGTAGTGGAAGCAGAAGTGAGCATCTATGAGCAGCAGTATGGTTTCATGCCAAGAAAAAGTACTACAGATTAAGGCTGCACGATATTGCAATATATATTGCGATATTAAAAAAATACAAGAATTTTCACCAGATGCCTTGAATAGCTCTATTTGGAAAGAATTAGGTTGACTCACCATGACACCATTGTATTCATATAATACCCTTCTATTAATCCAGGCTAAGGTCAATGATCTGATATGTCATACTCGAGTTTTCCCCCTACCATTATATTAGGTTGCTTTTTGCTTTTCTGAAGCAAAACAAAAGTTTACATGTTCTAAAAAAACAGAAATCGCATGTCTTGCGATGTGACTATTGCACATGCGCCCATCGCGATGGTGATGTTTAAACAATATATCGTGCAGCCCTACTACAGATGCAGTATTTGCTTTGAGGATGTTGATGGAGAAGTACAGAGAAGGTTAGAGGGAACTGCATTGTGTCTTTGTAGATCTAGAGAAAGCATATGACAGGGTGCTGAGAGAGGAGCTGTATGAGGAAGTCTGGAGTGGCAGAGAAGTACAGGACATGTATGAGAGCTGTCAGACAGTGGTGAGGTGTGCTGTAGGTGTGACAGGAATTTAAGGTGGAAGTGGGACTGCATCAATGATCAGCTCTGAGCCCCTTCTTGTTTGCTATGGTGATGGACAGGTTGACAGATGATGATAGACAGGAATCTCCATGGACTATGATGTTTGCAGATGACATTGATCTGTAATGAGAGCAGGGATCAGGTGGAGGAAAATCTAGAGAGGTGGGGGTATGCCCTGGAAAGGAGAGGAATGAAGGTTAGTTGTAGCAAGACAGAATACATGTGTGTGAATGAGAAGGACCTAAGTGGAACGGTGAGGTTACAGAGAGTAGAAATGAAGAAGGTGGAGGATTTTAAGTTGTCCAGAGCAACGGAGAGTGTGGAAAAGAGGTGAAGAAACGTGTGCAAGCTGGTTGGAACGGGTGGAGAAAAATGTCAGGTGTGATGTGTGATAGAAGAGTACCAGCAAGATTAAAAGGAAAGGTGTACAAGACGATGGTGAGACCAGCGATGTTGTTTGGTTTAGAGACAGTGGCACTGAGGGAAAGACAGGAGGCAGAACTGGAGGTAGCAGAGATGAAGATGTTGAGGTTCTCTTTGGGAGTGACGAGGATGGATAGGATCAAGAATGAGTACATCAGAGGGACAGCTAATATTAGATGTTTTGGAGATAAAGTCAGAGAGGCCAGAGTGAGATGGTTTGGACATGTTCAGAGGAGGGATAGTGAATATATCGGTAGAAGGATGCTGAGGTTGGAACTGTCAGGCAAGAGGCCTAGAGGAAGACCCAAGAAGAGATTTATGGATGTAGTGAAAGAAGACATGAAGTTAGTTGGTGTGAAAGAAGAGGATGCAGAAGGTAGGGTTAGATGGAGGCAGAAGATTTGCTGTGGTGACCCCTAAAGGCAACAGCCGAAAGAAGAAGTAAGACCACAGACTATTTTTTGGTTCGAGGGCAACAAATTAATCCACAACAGAGGTCTGGGGAAGGGCTAGTATTCCTCGGATACATTTCCAAGTCCATGTCATGAGTTGGATGGGTGGCGCGGATCTGGAGGAGGGAATCTCGCTCAAATGTTGGTCTGGGAACTGAACAACGGTGGAGCAGGGGACCTCTGGCAGATGGCCCTGGGGGCTGGACAGGGGCGGAGCAGAGAACCTTGGGTAGACAGCCTGAGGGCCGGAGAGCAGAGCCACCCAGGAAGATGACCAGAATGCTGGAGCAATCTGGAGGGTGACCAGGATGCAGAGCAGATGGGCGGAACAGATCTTGGTGGTAGCTGGGAGGCCGACTAGTGGGCTGAGCAGACAGGTGGAGCAGAGCTGGAGGGCGGCCAGCAGGCTGACCAGACAGGTGAAGCAGATCTGGAGGACGGGCAAGAGGCCAACCAGCTGGACAGAGCGCCTCTGAGGGCTGACCAGGAAGCTGACCAGATGGGTGGAGCAGATCTAGAGGGTGGCCAGGAGGTTGACCAGACGGTTGGAACAGATCTGGAGGGTGGTCAAGGGGTTGACCAGATGGACAGAGCAGATCTGGAGGGCAGCCAGGTTGAACAGATGAGTGGAACAGATCTAGAGGGTGGCTCAGGGGTCCACCAGAGGGACAGAGCAGATCTGGAAGGCGACCAGCAAGTTGGCCAGACAAGCTAAGCAGATCTGGAGGACAGTCAGAGGGATGACCCAATGGCCAGAGCAGATCTGGAGGGTAGCCAGGAGGATGAACGGAGGGCAGAGCACTTCTGAAGGCTGATCAGGAGGCCAACCAGGTGGGTGGAGAACCTCTGAAGGCCGACGGGAAGGCAGACCACCTGAGAACTGAGCACCTCTGGAGGTCGACCAGGTGGACTGAGCACCTCTGGAGGTCGACCAGAAGGCTGACCAGGTGAGCGGAGAACCTTTGGCGACTGACCAGAGGGCAGACCAGGTGGGCGGAGCACCTCTGGATGTCGATCAGAAGGCAAACCAGGTGGGTGGAGGACTTCTGGATGTCAACCAGACAGAAAATGGTGTACAGTAGATAGGACCTCACTGGCACTCGGAGATTGGACCCCACTGCCATTCAGAGACGGGACCTCACTGGCACTCGACAGGAATTTGCCGGGACTTGGCTTAGGGACTTGAGGTCAGGGGCGGGCATCTGATGGCCTGACTGCTGGTCGGACCCACAGAACATGGAGCAGGAAGCTGACCACAGTGAGACTGAGGTGGAGACTGGCATCAGCACAGCAAGGCAGGAGTTCAGAAAATGGTAAATTGCAGCAGCTGGGTAGGGATAAGAGCTTGAGGCTGCAGCTACCTTAAGTCCCTGTCCCTGCTGGGCTAAAATAAAAAAATAGATGTTTTTTTTAGTCACATAGCTGACCTACGCACATCACAAAATGCAGAAACAGTATTAAAAAAAATGCTATCGATGCACGGAAACAGAACAAGTGGCAATAACAGTAACCAATAACACACTCTATCTTTAATATACATGGCAAACTAAACAGTTAGACAACATACAGACAGCTTTCGTTTTAGCTTGCTTTTAACAATTCACTATTAGCCAGAGTGACACCAAGATTGAAAAGTGGTTGATGATATGCCACTCATGCTCCAGTGGCACATGCTGATCCCTCAGCAGCATAAACCGTTCCCTGAAGAAGTATGCTGCTTGTGTTCCACCAGCAAACAGCAGGTGCTGTTCATGGGGTGGTTCTGTCATACCAATTACTATCATTGTCATGTGATATAATCTGTGGTATAACCTTTTTGTAGTGCCTTACCACTCTTGATCCAGTGTCTTGCACCATTTTGTAGTGACTTACCTCTCCTGATTCAGTGGCTTACGCTGAGTGAACAGTATATGTCACTTGATCAGCAGCGATATGTTGGTACAAAACTGGATCAATGTAAACTAGGGTGACCAGACGTCCCAAAAATTCGGGACAGTCCCGAAATCCAAGCAGTTGTCCTGAATCCCAAATCCTGCCCTATTTGTCCCGAAAATTACACTAGAGCAGAGTCTGAAGTAGTTATTGCCTGATAAAACATTAAAAACTGATCATGGTGGTTGAGTTGTCCCGCAGCTCCCGCCGGCTGCACATTGGCTGCACATTGGCTGCACATTGGCTGCAGCAGTTACATGAATTATGGGCGTTGTAGTTTTTATATTGTGTACAGCAGTGGCGCGAATTGATAATCAAATAATTTTCATTTGTTCGTTGTTGACAACATGGAGTCTGGTGACACAGGACCTGATGAAAAGGCAGCTAAAAAGCGCAAACGTCTCTGCAGGTACCGGGAGAGTGGTGAGGGAAATACCCCCGGCTTACTGCAGCCTTACGAGATATAAACAAAGCGTTTTGCAAAGTTTGTCGTAAGAATTTGGCATTTCGCATGGAGGGGAGTCGGACGTCAGGCTACATGCTAGTAGCAAACAACATATCAGTAACAGCACACACTGTACAGAGCAACACGTTGGTCTCTACTTCTTTAAACGGGAGGTTGATTCCATGTACAATAAAATAGCTGCTGCTGAACTGACCTCCGTGTTTCACTGTGTGACCCACCAGCAGTCATACAGATCGCTTGACTGTGCTATGAAGTTAACACCAAAACTGTACACTGATTCCACTATAGCTAAACACATCAGCTGTGGTCGCACAAAATCAGAAACACTTTTCACAAATATACTGGCACCCCTCGCATCTGACTTCACCCAGAGCCTTGAGTCAGAAGACATGTACTTTTCCATTGCAACTGATGCCTCTAATAAAGGCAATGTGAAAACATTCCCCCTCTCTGTAAGATTCTGGACCCCCGAGCAAGGCATCCAAAACAGGGTTCTGGATTTCTTTGAACAGGCAGCTGAGGACTCTGTTGTTGCTGTCACACACACCTTACTGCTGAAGTGAAAGGAACACAAACTCAGCATCCATAACGTCTCGGCCTTCTCGGCTGACAATGCAGCTGTGAATTACGGCAGAAAACACTCTGTTTACCAAAATCTGAAACAACACAACAGCAAGATCCTGCCTGCAAACTGCCCAGCTCACATAATCCACAATGCAGTAAAACGTGCCAGCAATACACTGAAAACAGATGTGGAGACTATAGTGATTAAAACATTCAATCATTTCAGCTGTTCTGCCAAGAGAGTGGCCAACCTCAAAGAAATGTTTGAATTTGTTGCGCCACGTCCCGACACGTTAATTGAGCCTGCTCCCTGCAATTAACAGACTTGTCAACACCTGGCCAGCTGTGCGCAGCTACTTCTTGTCGCTGGGACGCGAGGAGTGTCCCTGTGTCATCTGGGATGCGCTCGGTAACGAGCATGGTGAAGGAGAAGACTGCAGCGAGCTGGAGGCCACTCTCTTCTTCTTGCAAAACACTCTGAAGATTTTTTTCTGATGCTGTGCTGAGCCTTGAGAGTGACAGTTTCACCTCAGTTGAAGTGTATGCACTGATGAACGGCCTCCGAACCAAACTCCAGCAGCGCAAAAAAGATGTTTTCTTTGGAGCAAAAGTTGACCGTGTCTTCGCCTCCTCTGTTGCTTTTAGTGTCAACAGGCTCCAGAGAGACTTCATCAGCTTCTATGATACCGCGGAGCAATCCAGTGTTTCAACCTCATGAAAAAACAAGAAATCAGCTACCGGGAAGTGACCGCAGCTGTATCCGCCCTTCAGATGGAAGAGGATCTTGACATGGATGAGCTCTACAATGAGAGCTGTGTCCTGAAAGAGGTCTTGCGTCACCTGGAGACACAGTCACCCTGTAGGTGAGCTTTGGGCCCAAGCGCTAAAGAGCAGGTCTGCGTTCCCCCAGTACGCCAAACTGCTGTCCTTGGTCCTGAGCATCCCCGTGAGCAACGCTTACTCGGAGCGGGTGTTTTCCATCATGAAAGGTGCCTGGACTGCAGTGAGAAACCGATGCTCATTTAACCTGGTCCGCTGTGAAATCAAAGTGAAGATGAATTTATAGATGAGCTGTGCAGACTTCCACAAATTAATCCTGGGAAAGACAAGAGTGCTGGCAGCAGTGAAATCCTCCGCCAAATATGCCAGCGACAGGCCTCCACAATCCAGTCTTCCTAGGAGGTAGCTGAAGTGAATTTACACTTTTGTTGCTGTTATCCTCAGAGTTGGGTAAGGGTTACTTTAAAAGTAATCAAAGTACTTTACTGCGTTACTTTTTTTAAAGTAACCAGTTACTTTACTGCGTTACTCCCTGAGTAAAGTAACTCAAGTACTAAAGTACTTCCAACGTTACTCCCTGAAAAAAGTAACCCAAACACTTTTAAAGTACTTTTGAGTATTTTACATTTCCTATTGGGCAATGGACCACAGGGCGCTAAGCCTACATTTCTTTGTCTCCAAAATTAAAGTTATGGACCACTTGCCCTTCACTGAGATCCAATTCTCCCATCACAGCCATCACTTTGACCAGTAGAAACACAGAACGATCTGCTGCCATAGACAACTGTATGACAACAACACCCCAGCCTTTTTAATATTTCCTCTAGGGATGTTACCACACGGTAAAAGGGGGAAATGATGGTGTGAAACAGCAGAGGAACTTTATCAGTGCTTCAAATGGAGCTCCTGCTGTCTGCTGGCGTTTTTTGGTGACTACAACAACATTTCGGCTGGCACATGAACAGACACAGTGACTCAAATAATAGTAAAAGTAATAAAAATAGGACAAGAATAACCCGATGACATCACACACGTCGTGAAAGACGACCGGGGATAATTGGTGAGTACCATCGTGTAGTGTGTCATGTCTGTCGGCCAAGTCATAGCACGATTTTATAACTCCACAAGTGTGTAATGTGACATAGTGACTTACAGAATGGACAGAAAAGTCGTGTAGTGTGTACAAGGCATAATGCAAGTCCTGAGTCTGACCTGTCTGTCAGCGAGTTCTCCTCCACCTTTTTAAGACTCCACCGTAGACAATGGCAGCATTTCTTCTCCACGTAGCAAGCCACAAGCTTCATGACTTCTTTCAGACTGATAGGTTTAACGTTATCACCGTTATTAGAACCAAAAGACAGTCGTTGCTGTTTCGGAGCTGAAGGACCAGCGTTCTGAAAGTAACGAAAGTAACTGATGGCTTGTTTGAAAATTTACTCAAGTATTTGATTACTCAAACAGCAAACTAACACATTAGGTTACTTGTTACTGCAAAAAGTAATCAAAGTACTCTGACGCGTTACTTTGTAACTTGTTATACCCAGAGTTGGTTATCCTACACATAAAGTACTAAATACACCCCTTTTGTCCCATTTTGTGTTTTATAGAGAAGATGAAGAGAGCGCAGGTTTCAGCCCCGAGGACAGGGAAAGCGCAGGCACCCATGAGAAGGAGTGATTTGCACGTTGAAGTGCAGCCTCTTGTTCTTACTGTTCAAAACTGTTCAAAACTGTTCTACCAACTTGCTCTACAAACTGATATGCCATGAAATTGGCTGACAGCATGAAGTGCTGAGCTACCTCATGCACCAAACTTTCCCGTTTATGCCATACAACTTTGTCTGATCGGTGTTTAAATCAGCAGCTCTCAACTGGATTTACTTGTCGATGAACCCATTGAGGATCTAGAAGCCTTTATCGACGAGTTATTCTATTCTACGGTATGTCCAACAAGAAACCCAATCCCAAACGCACCAGGTCGGTGATGGGTTCAAGCAATATTGAGGATACAACTCTTCAGGACATTCAAAAGTCCTTAACATCCATTAAGAATCAATTACAGAAGCTTGACTTACTGGATAAGTTGGCAAAAGATGTTGAAGATCTAAAACAATCTGTCGAGTTTAACAACTGCTTGATTGAGACTTTAAAGGCTGACAACGCATCCCTCAGGTGTGAGGTAAATACGTTGAAACGCCTGACAAATGATCTCCTTGATGATAACGCCAGGATGGCAAACGACATACTGGATTTACAGTGCAGAAGCATAAGGGATAATGTTATAATACATGGAATGCCTGAAGTTAAGGGGGAAACTTACCAGAAGACTGAGGAGCTTGTAATGAGCTTCTTAGTTGACAACCTGAGAATGAAGACGGAGGAAGCTACATCACGCCTGAAACTTAGGCTTGGATGCCGAGCCTCCTGCAAGTTTTTCCTGCTCATGTCATAGACATATATACATAGACGCCGCATTGAGTGCCTGAGCGTGTCCTCGCCGGCCGCCATCTTGGATGGGTCTCGCTTCGCCTCCACAGTGCATTCACTTCTATTGAGGAAGGAGCTGTATGCACAAGTAAAATAGAATAACTCACTGA
>NC_065518.1:37310963-37325846 GCF_006386435.1 Epinephelus moara | reverse complement strand
CATTACAACCACTGTCATAATGAACTCTCTCGGCATATTAGTTTTTCCTTTAAGAAAATTACACCTACAGATGTCCTATCTGCTATGAAAGAGCTAAATTCAAGCAGTGGCGCTGGTCTTGAAGGGATTGAAGCCAGATATATTAAACTTGCTTCTCAGGTGCTTATGTTCCCACTCGCTGACCCTATCAATCTGTCCTTATCTACCTGTGAGGTACCAGCTATGTGGAAGCAGGCACGCGTCACTCCTCTCTTTAAAGGCGGCGACAATCTCAATCCAAATAACTATAGACCCATATCCATCATCTGCTCTACTGTCAAAGTCTTTGAGAAAATAATTTTTAACCAGCTATTCCAGCATTTTAAGACTAATAATATCCTATCCCCTTTTCAATCTGGTTTTAGACCCAATCATTCAACTTCTACTGCTCAATTGAAATTTACCAATGATGTGTTCTCTGCTTGTGATGCCGGTAATCTCACAGGTGCCATCTTTCTCGATCTTACAAAAGCTTTTGATTTAGTTGATCATTATTTACTTCTTGACAAGTTGAATGCTGTGGGGTTATCCAAAAATGCATTATTATGGATTAACTCTTACCTTCACAATAGAAAGCAGTGTGTTGTTCTTTAAGATCATAAATCTGAATTTTATGTTCAGCAAAGAGGTGTCCCCCAAGGTTCGACCCTGGGTCCACTTCTATTTTCCATTTTTATTAACAATCTTCCGGCAATCTGTTCAATTATATGCAGACGACACAGTCATCTATAGCTCCAAACCCAACCTTCCACAAATTCATACAGCTCTTCAATCTGACTTCAATACTATACAGGACTGGCTCCTATCTAATAAATTATTATTAAATAAAGCCAAATCTTTTACTATGATTTGTGGCACAAAACAGAACATTACAGTGAAATCCAACAATTTAAACATAATATGTAAAGATGGCTTATCTCTGCATAGAGTTGATAAATTTAAATACCTAGGTCTGTGGCTGGATTGCAAGTTATCATTCAAAATACATATTGATTCTGTTCTTCATAAAGTGAACTATGGAATTAGTGTTATGTATCGTTCTAAGAAATGTTTCACCCTCAACACCCGAAAGAAACTGGCCTCTCAACTCATTCTTCCTTTTTTTGATTATGCTGATGTTGTGTACATGAATGCCTCCAAGACTAATCTCCTACCTCTTAATACAGCCTATAATAAACTTTGTAGATTTGTTCTTGGTTGTCCCTTCACCACTCATCACTGTTCCATGTATAGTTCACTTAACTGGTCATCACTTGAAACAAGAAGACATATTCACTGGCTTCAACTGATTTTTAAATGCATACATTTTGACTATCCTCATTATCTAAAACAATATCTAGACCAGTATTCATCAAGATATCAACTTAGACTTTCAGCACAATCCTATTTCACTGTACCTTCTGTTCATAAATTAATTGGAAAGAGAGCTTTTAGATTTATGGCCCCATCACACTGGAATAAATTACCACCACATATTCGTTCCCTGACATCCTCTCACATGTTCAAAAGCAGTTTGTCTTCTTATTTTAAGTTGAACTGCACGTGCTTCAGGTGATGTACATTATTTATTTATTTATTTATTTTTTTTGAATAATCTCTGTTTTACGTTTTATGATTCATTATCTTGGAAATGTAATGGCATTCCACTCACTTTGCTTTTTTTTTTTTTCTTCTTTTCTTTTTCTCTTTTCTTAGGCTACTCTATTATAGTTATCTGTGCACTTATTTCTCCAATGTGCTATTGTGACTTGTTTTACTTGTTGTGTGTTACCTGTATTGTTGGGTGTTATCCTTGTATTGTCCTGTCTTTGTTGTAACTGGCCTGTTTTGGGCGCTTATTTGTGAAATGTTTCTTGTATTGTTTTGTAATTTCATTTTTTTTTCGTTGTTGTATCGGACCCCCTTGAAAACGAGATGATGCATCTCAAGGGGTTTATCCTTAATAAACTTTGAACAACAACAAAAGAGGAAAAAGGTTGAAGGAAAAGATTGAACAAATTCTTAAAATTAAATCAGGGAACTGATCACAGATGTATTGTGTCTGTGTGACAACAAAAATGCAGAAGTTGGACTGAGTGTCAAAGTAAAGACTACTTTTATTTATTTATTTTTCAAAATATTTTCTTTCTTTTGCCTCTTATTAATTGGGACAGACTTAGGTGTGAAATGGGGAGAGAGGGGGATAGACATGCAGGAAAGGGACGCAGGCTGAAATCGAACCCACAGCAGCTGTCGCAAGGACCATGCCTTTGTACATGGGACGCCACTGAGTTACTGAGAACCCAAAGCTACTTTGATTTCCAAAAGCTGTAATATTATGCAAACCAGACTGAATAACACACACTACAGGTATGAAGGCATACAGAATGTAATGTTTTTTGGGGGGAGGCTTCATTATGTGCTGTGAGGGTCCAAGGACAGAGGGATGTTGTATGCTGTAAAGCCCTCTGAGGCAAATTGTGATTTGTGATATCAGGCTATATAAATAAAACTTAATTTAAATGGTATTAACACACAACATTTTAGGTTACAGTTTAGTTACCTTATCCAACAAGTGACGAGACAACCCAACACAAGCAGGCAAGACCGTGCATCAGGCACACAACTCTCTGTATGACACAGGGCGTAGGGCACCACCCCTGTGGTCCTGTCGTACATGTGTTCTGCTATGTGTGTTTGGGTCCTGTCAGTCAAAGTTGGTTATTGAAAATGTGCCTGTTCAAAATTACTTCAAACCTCTCCTGCTTTAAAAGAAAAACGTAACGTGAACACAAAATAGCCAGTTTCTCTGAAAGATATTTAGAAACTAAAGAATGATGAAACTGAATCTAACATAGTGATAAACTTTGCTCCCTAACCCCTACCTCCCAAACTACTACTATATTTTGTTCAGTTTCTCCATTCTAAAAAAACAACTTTATGTTATAACATAAATAATAATAAACGTGTATTTATCATCCTAATTACATCCTCTCTTTAAATTTGATGTCATCTGTCAGTAAAATATATGATTTTACAAGAAGTATGACACAGTACTTTCACATGATTTGATTGAAAGCTTTGACTGAATAAATTGGAGACATTATATGTCAGTCAATCAATCAGTCAATCACCTCCTGTCACATGAAATCATAAAATATGACTTCAGTGAAATGAAATTGTCAGTCCCATGTGTATTAAAAGCTAAATCTTTGGTCACTCTTTCCATAAACAACTTTGTTTTTTAGTAATGTTTGCAGGGTAGTAGTAAATTCGGGACTCTGTATATAGACATTCTCTCCCACCAACAGCTGTACATTCTCAGTGCCAAAAAACATTGTTTTTGATTTGATAGCTAGCAAACTCCATCCAGCATATGCTGCTGGGCATAGCCCATGTTGTAAAACAAGTTGGTATCCTAGAGAAAGTTGCAGTGATTGTCACTGTAACAACCTGCAGTTAAGGTGTCTTAAAATCTATCTTTAGTCCACAATGGGGCGAGCAAGATTGATCCATGTTGTGGTTTTAAACTGTCACAAGAATGTGTCACAAAATAGGAACCAGAATGTAATCGCAGATGAATTCATCAAGTGCATAGTTGTAACACTTTCCTCATAAAGTCCAGTTCAGACCAATGATTTTAAATGAGACAAAACCATTTTAGAACGTTGCAGAGAAAAAATGCAGCAGTGTGAACTGGCTGCTCTGAGCTTGACTCAAGCCAGCTGATAGTGTCACCTGCAACTCTGCTAGTCAAATCTGGTCAGGAGCTGGAACATAAAGCATGTCACCTGTATCAACAGACACTCAGCCTGTAGTGAAGTCACTGGTCAAGTCAAAATGACTGCAGACAGAGTTTTTACGTACTGCCGTGAACACCTTCTATGCACACATTACAAACTACAACTCCTTGGCTGAAGAGGTACAAAAGGCCCAGAACCTCTGCCCATGAGTAATATCTTTGAAGGATCTGTGCAGATCCTTCAAAGATTTAATCAAGGTACCTGGACCTAATGGTATCAATGGCTCAATTTGAACAAATGTGTTTCATTTGGAGGTCTTGGATTCTCATTTTCACTATGTTTTGTCTTTTAGAAATTATGTAGTAGCATTGGTAAAGTGAGTGTGTGAGCAAGAATTGCATTGCCAACAACCGCTCCACTGTATTTATTGTGCATATGTGCATATGACAAAACAAACAAACAAACACACAAACAAACACAAACCAATCAGGTATAATAGTATTCTTGCTGTTATAAACTAAGCACAAAAAGTAAGGAAATTTGTGTTTTTTGGTAGAGTATTTCTTTATTGTAACAATGCTTCTTGGCAAGAAATCTAATGCTGTTGGAAAAGCTGTTTGTTTCCCTTTTAAATGGTGCCACATTTGTAAGGAACATGCATTTGTGGGATGAACAGCAGAACTGAGTATGTGGGTTGCGGCCATGAAAAATTTGGCATATCTTCTCTGCTAATGCCAAACAGCTTTTTTTTTTTGCTGTTGCTATTGACTCTTGTTTTGAGCTTCTGGTACCGCCAGGTGCTGACAATGCTGACAAAGGGTGCTGACAAATGATTGTCACTGTGAGCATGGGCCCTGCTACAGTGGTCAGTTGGTGTCTGCTCCAAGAATTGGCATGCAACGATTGACTGATCTGGATAGGGCCCATGCGATAGGGCAACATCAAGCTGGTGTTCCGCAAGTTGCGGCATTATTTGGAGTGAGCCCTAGTACCATCTGCAAACTGAAGGCCAAGTTCCATTTAATGGGGGATGTCAGAGACAGGGAGCGAAGTGGGCGTCCCAAGAAGAAGGCACCCCAAGAAGACCTTTTCCTCATCCTGTAAGCACTTAAGAACCATAGGCAGTCTTCTACAGATTTGCAGTCAAGGTTGACAGGACGATATGACAGACGGCTCTCTGCCCAGACCAGGAACAGACTGCATGCAGCCAATCTCCAGTCTCATAGAGCTGCCAGGAGGCCTGCCATGATTGCCCTTCACCATCAGGCCTGTTTGCGCTGGTGTCTGCAAAACGTGCACTGGAACCTGTGGAGGAACCTTATGTCCAGCAATGAGTCCAGATTCTGCCTACGGCAGTTGGATCATAGGGTCAAAGTGTGGAGAAGACACAGAGAACGCTTTGCTGATTGCCGCCACCAAAAGATGTTATTCTATCAGTGCAGCAGTGTGATGGTGTGGGGCAGCATCTGCCTCACTGGAAAAACAAGGCTTGTCATCATTGGAGGCAATCTCAATGCAGACAGATTTCGAGATGAAATTCTGCAACCAGTGGCAATCCCATATCTCCACAGTCTGGGACCGACTGCTATCCTCCAAAATGACAATGCTCGCCCCACAGAGAGGGGTTTATCAGAGACTGCTGCCAGAATTTGGGAGTGGAGAGGATGGAATGGCATGCCAGACGTCAGCGTTCCTGACCTCAACCCTTTTGAACACAGCCAATGTGGTTGTGTTGGTCACTCTGCCACGAGCACATGCTGCTCGTGGCAGAGTGACCAACACAACCACATTGGCTGACTTGCGACAAATGCTGGTTGAAGAATGGGATGCCATCCCACAGCAGGCTGTTGTGGTTGTGTATGGCACTTCCACAGGCTACTGAGGCTCCTGTTTGTTAAATGAATAAATTGTTTAATTGCCAATATGTCTTGTTTCTTCAGACTTCAATCATCCAATCCACCAAACAACACCAAACAAGACTCAACAGCAACAAAAAGCTGTTTGGCATTGGCAGAGAAGATTTGGCAAATTTTTCATGGGTGCAACCCACATACTCAGCTCTGCTGCTCATCCCACAAAGGTATGTTCCCTAACAAATGTGTCACCATTTAAAAGGGAAATAAACAGGCTCTCCAACATTATAAGATTTATTGCCAAGAAGCATTGTTACAACAAAGAAATTCTCTACCAAACACAAGTTCCTTACTTTTTGTGCTTAGTTTAGATATGCAAACTAGGCTAATTGTTGTCCCTTTACAAAGGGTGGTTATGTTGTGCACTCCTGTATGTGAGTGCATGTATATAATAACTAAAAAAAGCCTTTGCTGCAGGAAAATGTGTGAATGCTGAAGGCTCAAATAAATGTAAAAGCATTATTGAAAATGCAGAACTATAAAATGAATTGCCTGAAAGATCAAACAATCTGGCAGAAATGGAGGCTAAACTGCATTACCTAAAGAAGCTATGAGCTGAAATACATTTCTAGAAAAGCTAGAAACTAAACTGTATTACTGTCAGAGGAGAGTGTTGAAATTAAAAACGTAAAAAGTACAAAAAACACAAGCATAAAGTCCTTTGAGAAGGTAACTGACATTTGAATGGTCTCTGTTGCTGAAGTAGTATAGTTATAATCTCTCCTCACCTGTGAAGACCCTGCATGATCATCCTTGCTGGCCTCTGGTCCACTTTCTCCTCCCTGACCCTGCTCTTTCTATTGTAGCAATAAAGATTAAAAAAATATGTGCAAAGCAATAGTGAGCACAAGTTCTTATTAAGGAGGAGCTGTTTTTTTCCTAGCATGAAACTAGCTAGCAAATGATTCAATATAGGTAACAATAACATTAGTATTCTTGTTAACTAGCTTAACTTGATATATTTACATCTATTAATTAGTCATCATTTAGCTAACATTATCTATATGCAACAGCATTACTCAACTTATGTGGTTTGTTTGGAAGAAACTGTGCAAGGTTTTTTGCTTCTTGCTGGCTGGTTTGCTGACCATAGTTAACACACAGCAGCACTGCCCAGCAGCACACGTCTCGTCTGTGTGATTGTTTCAGATCACAACACAACAGCGTAGTCGGCTGACTGTGAGACTAGAGCTGTCCAATCAAAGTGCAAATATGGATTGCGCACCAATCAGAGAGTAGTTTTCCACAGAAACATTTGGCTGCACTCCATTTCATTCAACCGGTACGCCGGTCAGGTGGAATCTTCCCCCTTTCCTTTCTGAAGTCTGGCTGCAACTTCAACTTCGCCCACCCGGCGTGCTGGCTGTTTGAAATTAATTTAAAATACTCAGCTGCCAGCCTTTTTTCCAGCGTTCATCGCTGGCGTGAGAATTGGTTGGGCAGAGTGAGACTGAGATGGAAGGTGAATGCGTGTGTCACACGCCAGATGCATGAGAGTTGGCAACCCTGTGCTAGCCTACATTGTTAACACCACAGACTACCCCAAAGACACACACACACACACACACACACACACACAGTGAAGCTAACACAACAACACAAGTACACAACTCTGTCTGCCGGCATGGTGTAATTAAGATAGATTTAATGTGATGTGTCTTGGCTGTGTGGCAAAGTTGTGTGCCCCATACTTATGGGTTAACCCCATGACATTTCCCCCTCCCTCTGGAGACAACACACGTTCTGGAGAGGTAGTCAGCCGTGCAATGTCCCTCCCTTTCCTGTAGAGGACATCAAAGTCAAAGGGCTGCATGGTGAGGAACCATCTTGTTATTCTGGAGTTGGTGTCCCTCATCTTCTGCAGCCATGACAACGCCCGGTGGTCCGTTTACAAGATGAATTTTCTTCCCAGCAGGTAGTAGCAAAGAGAGTCCAAGGCCCACTTGATGGCAAGGCATTCCTTCTCCACAACTGAATACCTGACTTCATGCTTGTTGAGTTTCCTGCTGATGTACAACATAGGCTGGAGACTACCTGGAACCTCCTGCATCAGGGCAGCTTCAACATCCAGCTCAGATGCATCCATCTGCAGAACGAATGGCTGTTGGAAGTCAGGGCTCTTCAGTACTGGCTCCTTGCACAGCACACTCTTCAGGGCCTGAAAAGACTCCTCACACTCCCCTGTCCACTGAACCTTGTTGGGCTGGTTCTCTCTTGTCAGGTTGATAAGAGAAACTGAGAGGGTAGAGAAACCTGGGACAAAATGCCGATACCAATCCACCAGGCCCAAAAATGACTAGACCTGTGACTTGATCCTTGGTCTTTCAGCCAACATGATGGCATCCACTTTGCCAACTTGGTGATGGATCACTCCCTTACCCAGCACATATCCAAGGTATTTGGACTCCTGCTTGGCCAGCTCACACTCATCTGGGGGATGGTGAGGCCTGCTTCCTTAATTCTCCTCAGCACTTCCATCAGATGGGACAGGTGATCCTCCCAGCTGGAGCTGTAAACCACCACATCGTCCAAGTAGGCCACGGCATAGGATTCTGTGCCCCTCAGCAACCTGTCCATCATCTTCTGAAAAGTTGCTGGGGCCCCATGCAGGCCAAACGGGAGCACCGTGAACTGAAAGTGGCCAAAAGGGGTTCGGAATGCAGTCACCTCCTTGCTCTCCTCGGTGAGGGGGATCTGCCAGTACCCCATACATAAGTCCAGGGTACTGATGAAGTTGGCACTGCCCAGTCTCTCCACCAGGTCATCAACAGCTAGATTTAATGTGTCTTGACTGTGTGAGAAAGCTGTGTGCCCCATACTTATCAGGCATGGGTTAACCCCATGACACAGATACTTGTTTAAAACTTATGTGATGTTTGTAGATAAACATATGGAGAGTAGTAGGATTTCAATATGAAGTCTGGGGACACTGCTCTCTAAAGTGTGTTTAACACACTGGAGATAACAGCTGGCAACAAAACAGCGCCTCTTGCATTTTTTAAAAGGACATGCCCTCCCGGAAAAGGAAACAAACACACAGAGAGCTTGAAAATGGATACCGAGAGATTTAACTCCGTTTTATCAAACGTGTGCTCAGTCCACAAGATTATGGAAATGAAGGACTTACAGCGACTTTGTTTAAAACTATTAACACAGTCGGACTATGTTTACGAGCACAAGAGTTCAGCGAGCCACCGAAGGACTGCCCTGCGGATTTACTATTGGTTCTGCAACGTAGGGAGTTTTTTTAAACTCAGAAATTGTATCTGCCCATCTAAACACAAAATCAGGGAGAAAGACATCAGTCTTTAGTTAAGCAAAGCATCTAAAGACTGACTTGTGAGTCTAGGTTAGCACTGTCGGTTTTGGGTTTGAACCTGCGGGCCTGCTGGGGCCCTTTTGTGTGGAGTTTGTATTTTCTCTGCTTGTCAGTGTGGGTTTTTTCCGGCCTCGTCCCACAGTCCAAAGACATGCAGGTTAGGTTAACTGGTGATTGCCCAAAAGTGTGAATGTGAGCTTGAATAGTTGTATCTATAACTCTGTTTCAAAAAACTTTCAGTACCATTCAGAACCAAAAGTAACACCTACAGACATATACCTAGACCCTAGATTGGTTTAGCGTTTCAACTGCAGACAGTACTCTGAAATGTCGGTGGGGTTGTTGTCCGCACAGCTCTGTGCTGTATTTCCTCTTCGCCAGTGACAGATGATCATCTGCACTTCATTTATCATCCACAGAACGGGGATGCATGCTGATATTTTCAGAACAAAATAGAACAGGTTGGAGTGAGAGTCCCTCTCGATGGGATATTCAAAAATAGCGGGTTTGCGCTTTTAGTCCTTCTCAGGTAAGGGCAGGGGTTAATCCACAATTTTCCACAATAGAAATGGATAAAAATGTGTACTGAACTGAACTGTAGCGGACTGCTTGGTGGAAATGGGGCTTATGTGTCAGCTTTGTGATTTTTTGGGCTGTTAGCGACTCAAACCAGAGACTGTTATATCAGTTTTTTATTTTTATTTTTATTTTTATTTTTATTTTTAATGCATAGCATAAAATGTATTTTGATTCAACAAAAGTTTAAACATGAATTCAAATGAAATCATATTAAACTAACGGCAATAATGCAGTTAAATAATTGATTAATGAAAAAACAATGAAAAAAACAAATAAATCACAAATTATGTAGGCTATGGATTAAACACAACTCACAAATTAGTCAAAATAGATCAAATGAATCCACAACACTCAAAATGTACCTACTTATAGAAAAATAATTCAAACTACACAAAACACAAAGAGATTTGCTGCCCTACTGACCAGCAGGCCTTGCCTTAATGTAGCAAGGCCTCGCACAACAGAACAAAATAAATGGCCCACTAAATGAATATATTAAAGGTGCAACAAAATCAACTAATTGTGGGAAAAACAGTGGTTGGCTCCTCTATTTAGGTGTTGGTTTCAACTAACACAAACAAAAGCATATCAATATAACAGAAAAAAAATGTGACAAACATTTTAATACATAATGTTCAAACAAATGATATGTAAAACAAGAAGAAAGTTGTTCCTCTCAGTCAGAGGCTTTGCAGATGATTGGACTCTAAATTTACAAAGAACTGAGTTAACTTTTGAATAAAATAAATAAAATCTGTTTAATTAGAAATTGTACTGATTGGCATACCTTACTTCTTGGGTGGTATGCTTCGGCAACCACAGATTTTTTAAAATAATCTATTTCTCCATGAACTAACAACTATTTTCTCTCTTATCAATTGTGGTTTAAAATGTGTTTTATCAAATAAAAGCCTACCAGATCAAGCAGCAAACAATGCAGGCCTCAGCTCTCCTCTTAGGTGTGTCTATGAATGCAGGCAGAAAGGCCCAGGTTCTTCTTCTTCTTTGGGGTTTAACGGCAGCTTGCATCCTTAGTGTTGCATTACCGCCATCTTCTGGAGTTATTTGACTCCTATATTATCCAGTGTCTCATATCTTCCATATCCGTCCAGTTCTTTAGAAAGCATATCAAACACTTTCTGCCTTTCCCAGTCTCACCACATGCCAGTATTATATACATATATATATATATATATATNACATGCCAGTATTATATACATATATATATATATTATATTATATTATATTATATTATATTATATTATATTATATATGTATTATATTGTATTGTATATTATATATATAACATATTATATATGTTATGTTATATATATTATATATATATGGGTTATGGGTTATATATATATATGTCCTTTAATCTTGCTCCTGTGAGTCCTTCTCTCCTCATGTCCTCCAGCATTTCTTTCCGTTCCTCTCTGTATTTGTTGCAGTTGGTAATCACGTTCCACTGTTTCTGGTGTCTGACAACAGTCACATAATCCATTTACACGTTTCCCGATAATGTGAAGTGTCCCATTCAAGTTACTATGTCCAATTCTCAGCCTTGTCATCACTGTCTCCTCTCTCCTGTTTCCTCCCCTGCTTCTCCCAGCGCCCACGTTCTTCTGTAGTGCATATAGATGTCTCCCTCTCACCTCCTGCTCCCAGTGCTGCTGCCATTTTTCATTTGTTTTCTTCCATACTATGCTCTTTCCTTCCAATTTTGATAACTTGATCATGATATCTATATTTTCTTTTTTAACTGCTTGCTTGGCTATAAGATCAACTTTCTCATTACCCACAATGCCCATATGTGCTGGAACCCAAATAAATTTAACTACTGTACCTTGTCTTATTATTCTTGAATGCATTTCCAATATTTCATACAATATATCTTGTCGATTTGTGGAAGTACCTCGCTTTAAACTCCACAAAGCAGATGCTGAGTCACTACATATAAGCACGTGGTTTGGTCTGGCTTGCTCTATCCACTCTAGCGCCATCACAATAGCAAACAGTTCAACTGTATACACACTTAAATAATTTGACATTCTTTTACCCATTTCCACTCTTCTACTAGGAACTGCAACAGCAGCCCCAGTGCTGCCTGTTGAACCATCTGTAAATACATGAACATAACTAATATAACTACTTTCTGTATATCTATAAAATTCATGTACACAATCTACATGTTTATTTCTTGCTTTAACCTGAAGCAGCCCTAAATCCACCGTCAGTCCCTCTAACATCCACACAGGGGTTGTAGGCCACAATACTGTCGGGCAGAACTCCATTTCATACACCCCCAGGTCTCTTGCTGTTTCATCTCCTGTCCATCCAAAACTTAAATTCATTTTTCTCTCCCTTTCCCAACATTGTTCTAGCACTTTTCTGGTTGGGTGATTTTGTTCGTGTCCTCTTATATTCATCCAATAATTAACTCTTAGCTGCTGCCTACGTAAAGACAGCGGCATTTCAGAAAGGCCCAGGTGAATTCCCCTCCCCTCTTTATAGATTCTGCCCACTTGCCTGGGTCCTAGTGCTGGGCCTGTTTCCCTTCTCTGCTACAAGAATAAGCGGTTACAAAATTAAATGAGTTGGCAAAAATCCTACAACAAACTTTGACCATATTGTAATTCAAGTGGACTGAAAGAACACTAGACTTCTGTACCTCCTTTCAGATTTATAAAATTTAGCTCATGCGACTATGACCAGTCTTTTCAGAGACAGCAGCAGTCAGTCATGTACTCACTGCTTGTGAACTGCAGTGCTGATTAAATATGACACAACATTCTGTTACTGTATTGCTCATTTCTCATCTCAAATGTTTTCATAAACATATTTGAGTGTACTGTTCAGCTGCAAAATGAGAAAGTTTGTGAAATGGCTGCCATGTTGAAAACAGTCGAGCTGAAACCACACACTGGCTTTTCTGTGGGAATGCTAAAACAGCATTTGGACAAAAAGGCTTAATATATTAAAAAGATTAAATGGTAAAAAAAAATGTTGAGTACAAGCATAAATACACAATTTACACAATACACACAATACACAAATACACACATCATTAATGCTCTTAACAGGCTGAACATTTTGATATTTGAATACTTTCTGTAGCTGAAAGTATGCAGAAGTAGTAGTCAACTAAAAAATGTACGGAAGTAAGAAGTCAAAATAGTAAAGATTTGGACCTAAATAGTGTGAAAGCTGAATCAGCCAGGTCACCTCTTTACACACTCATCTTGTTTTTGTCTTTTTTTTAATTCAGTCAATTATTTCTTAGTGTTTCCTAATTTATTCCCATTGCCTTACCCCTCCATCATGGGAATACAAGTAAGGTATATAAGAACTCCTGTTCCGTAGCAGCTGAGCTTCATCTGGGAAACTCTGATGATTGCTGTGTCATCATATTCCCTCCTCTAAACAATAATCAAATCAAATCGTCAAATGACTGTCAATCCCTTGCTGTGAGGCAACAATGCAAACCACTACACCACCATGCCGCCATTATTATTATTATTATTACTACTACATCTAGCTATTTCTTTTCTTTTCCTTCTCTTGCTTCTCTTAAAATGTTTTTTGTCTTTTTTCCTGTAATCCGTCACACCAGACTGACTGTTCAGTGCACAGCTCACACTGCCTCGTGTCTGAGAAAAAGAAACTGGGAATATTAATGTATTAGGCCATTCTGGGTCCCCCTCCAGCACCGATGCCTTACACACAGTGTGTGATATGCATGCCTGTAGGGGTGGCACTGAGTGGGGTGATCAGAAAGATTGGAGTTTATATATTTTAGTTTAGTTTAGTTGCATTTTTTTTCTTTCTTCCTCTTGTGTGTAGAATATGAGATAATATTTCCTCTAAGAACTGCTTTAGAGAGGTACGGAACTGCCACCTACTTTGAGGGGAGTAAATACTTGAAAGAAGCCAATATAGATTATATAGACAATATAGACAATCTAGAAAGAAGCATGAGGCCCCTTTATACTCAGTCCCTCATCAGTCCTATGCCCCCCTCAGTACATCAGACTCATCAGCTGGTGGTTCCATCTTGTTACTTCAGATTGAACTTTGAAGTCTATAGATGGAAGTAAGGGAATTGCGTATTACTACATTGCACATCATTCTTCAGTCTTAGAGTGTACATTAACATTAACTTCTTTCATGTCTCTATTGGTTATAAATAAGTGAGATGTTAAACCTATGTGCCTCGACAACATGCATCATGTACGATTATTCTCCTCAATTCAGCTTCAGGCAGCTATCGCTAGTGTTAATATAAACAAAAATGTCACTGGGAGAATTGATCTAAAATTTGACCGTTACATTGTTGGTGTTTCCCTTGTAAATATAATAAAATATAGTACATCAGTAGAGACATGGGATAGTGTAAAGACTATCACTTTATTTAATGTATCCCATGGAAAAACTAGTAAATCTTAAAAGTGGGAATAATAAATAGAAGGCTTAATGTCATCCCTATATCATTAAATTGAATGAAAAAACAACAGGCTATATAAGGCATATGCAAACACAGGGGACTGCAGTGTTTATCTACACTATATATTATTTAGGGATGCATGATATTTTTCCCCTAGTTCCTTGTGGGTTCCATTTCAGAGCTTGTCAAGTGATGTTTGTGGCAGGTTTTCTGAGGGTGTATCCAGTCCAACTCCAC
Source organism: Epinephelus moara (assembly GCF_006386435.1). NCBI lineage: Eukaryota > Metazoa > Chordata > Actinopteri > Perciformes > Serranidae > Epinephelus > Epinephelus moara. The sequence continues at coordinate 37,311,593 of NC_065518.1, read as the reverse complement.
TTCCTCTGTAGAATTTGTGAGTCAGTGGGATCCTGGTTTGTTCTTTTCCACAGGTCTGCATTACTTACTTATTCTCTCCATCAGATGTTAAGTATTCTCCTGAGCAGGGCCGGTCCTGGACATCTGGGGCCCTAGGCAGGATAAGTTTTGGGGGCCCTACTTTGCTATAAACGGACAGTTAAGGATACACAAAACCAGATACCATATGCAAGTATAAACCTTATACATTAAATCTTTACCTGTATCAACATGATGGGCCATAGTTTACTGCTAACTGAGCACACTCACTGAAACACTTAAAGCTAACTGACTGCACTTGCCTTTTTTACCTTTACTATCCAGTGTTTCCCATTAATTAACGAAACTATGGCGGCCCGCCATAGTTTAATTTGACCCGCCATAGTTTCTAAATAAAAAATTTAGGCTGCCGAAAGTATTGACTTCTCATGATATAAATAATATCTCGAACACCGTAGCGTTTTGTGCCGATGTGCTCAGGCTGTCAGATCCAGCGCTCGACAGTGGGAGCGTTTCACTTGACTAAAAATACGTGTGTGCGAACTGTAAAAAATATTTAGGGGCACATGTGCGCATAAAAAAAAATCAGCCGAAGCAGCCTATATTTTTGTC
>NC_065518.1:37309361-37310844 GCF_006386435.1 Epinephelus moara | reverse complement strand
ACCAAAACCTCACAGGAAGGTTTCCAGAATATCAGGCACATTAACGATGCAATAAATACCCAAAAAACACTATTCAATGCAACTATCTGCAATCAGCACATAAATGTATCTCTATATCGACTGTCCCGTCACATCTGATGTCAGATCAAAGGGGATTGGCACCGTTTGGCACGTTTGGCACGCATAATGGAAACCCAGCCTGGGGAGTATATATTCAGCATCTGCCATCTTAGAAAAGTCAAAAGAAAAGAAACAGAGTGAGACTGCGAGAGAGAAAGAGAGAGAGCCTGCGCACGAGAGAAACGCAACATTGATTCACAATTGTGGTGACCTCCTCCCAGGCTACCTTTGCATCATCAGCCCGTGGAGGTCTGCTCGCAGTTCCGTGTATTCGGACACTGCGAGCAGACGTCCCGGACCAAAACATCAGTTTCCTCCTGGGAGAAGTTTGGCCGTCTGACACTGCTGCTCTCTTCTGCCATGGCGAATTGAGTAAACTCTCATTACGCCTTCGTGCGGCACATTCAGATGTCGTGTGTGTCCGTCCGTCCGCCCACCCCCCCCCCATAGTTTCCCAAAATCCTGTGGGAAACACTGACTATCTGTCTGAATGCTGCTTAGTGTTGAAAATTTTAAAATGACATTAACTCTGCTTGACCACTAGATGACTCCAAACCTAAAGTATTATATAAAATATCTTTTTTTTATTTTTTTATTTTTTTATTTTATTGTGCAATATGACATTACAGTGACATTACAGGGCAGACAAACCAGGTGTGAACAACAAACAACAACAACAACATTTGTGGTTTTGTGTGTGCGTGTGTGTGTGTGTGTGATTTGAGAGTAAAAAAACGGTATTATATATATATAATATATATAATAATATTAATAATAATAATAATAATAAATATTATAATTGTCAGACAGGCAAACGGAATAATAATAATAAGAGAAATGAGTAAACAGAAGGGAGCAAACAAACAAACAAACAAAAATAAATAAATAAACAAATAAATAAGAAAATGAAAAGAAAGTAGAAGCAAAAAAGCAAAACAGAAATATCACAATGCAGAGGAAGGGTGGAGAAGGAGGGGAGGTCTTTAAATTTATGGGGTGCCTCAGGTCCCTGCCCACCCGCACGGGACAAGCCTGCAGCCCCCAACACCCCCGGACCCCCCTCTCCACTCCCGCGTGCCCTGGACTGTGTGCGGCGCAACACCTTATCCTATGTCTAGATGTATATATAGTCTTTATTATTATTTTATTTTATTTATTTTTATTTTTTTTTACTTTTTCTTTCTTTTCTTCCTTCTTTTCTTTTCTCCTTTTCCTTTAATTTATTTATTTATTTTTATTTATATATGAGATAGTATTTTAAGAAGTGTGTGTGCTTTCTAATGTGGTGCATTAAAAACGAGGAGAGGGGTTGTCATGAACTGTAATCTGATTTGATTGTGTGCCCTTTCCTCTTCCTAAACTA
>NC_065518.1:37304224-37307669 GCF_006386435.1 Epinephelus moara | reverse complement strand
GGTTTTTGAAACAGGGGTGTTTTTTGATAGTTTGACTAAGGAATGGTAAATCTGAAATATGGATGTCTTTGCTAACTGTTTGTTCTATGTCTAACCAAGTGCTATCTGACTGAGTGGGGTGGGTCCATTTGTAGATGTATTGAAGTTGATTTGCTAGTGAGTAATAATGAAAATTTGGAGCATTGAGTCCGCCTAATCTTTTTGATTTTTGAAGAGTGGCCAGTNCTATCTGACTGAGTGGGGTGGGTCCATTTGTAGATGTATTGAAGTTGATTTGCTAGTGAGTAATAATGAAAATTTGGAGCATTGAGTCCGCCTAATCTTTTTGATTTTTGAAGAGTGGCCAGTTTAATTCGTGGGGGTTTATTTTTCCAGTAAAATTTGTTGATGGATGAATCGAGGGAATGAAACCAAGTAAGAGGTGGATGAGTGGGGATCATTGAGAAGAGATAATTGATTTTGGGGAAGACTGTCATTTTAACTGTTGCTATTCTGCCTAGAATGGATAGTGGGAAGTTCATCCATTGTTGGAGATCGTCATGAATTGTTTTTTGTAGTGGAGTGAAATTCAGGTTGATCAACTCTGACAGCCTGGGGGAAATGTGGATGCCTAAATAAGTGATGTGACTTGTGCAGAAGGGGATGGGTGTTGTAAGGGCTGCCACATCCAGACTGTTGCTGTTTAATGGGAGTATGGAGGTTTAATTCCAGTTTATTGAGTAGTCAGAGAGAAGGGAGAATGATTTGATGACTCTGATTACTTCTTGCAGTGATGATTGTGGATTCTCAATAAAAAGTAATATATCATCTGCATAGAGGCTGATTTTATGGTGCATGTTGGGGGTTTGGATTCCTGTAATGAGGGGGTCCTGACGTATGGCTGCTGCTAGGGGTTCAATGAACATGGTGAACAGAGAGGGAGAGAGTGGGCAACCTTGCCTGGTCCCCCTGTGAAGAGTGAAGCTTTGTGAGGTTTGTCCGTTAGTAATAACTGTGGCTGTAGGTGAGGTGTAAAGTATTCTAATCCAGTTAATAAATGATTCCCCAAAGCCAAAACTGTGTAGGGTGTGGATGAGGAATAACCAGTTGACTCTGTCGAAGGCTTTTTCTGCATCTAAGGTGGCTATGATTGAATTATGGTTACGTGTGGCTGAGTGGTGCATTATATTGAATAGTCTGCGTGTGTTATTGGATGAGTTTCTTCCTTTGATAAATCCTGTTTGGTCTGGGTGAATAATGGATGGAATTATTTTTTCTAATCTGTGGGAGAGTGCTTTGGTGATAATTTTTATGTCGACGTTGAGGAGTGAAATGGGACGGTAACTTGAAGGCAGGATGGGGTCTTTGTTTGGTTTGAGAAGGAGTGAGATGGATGCTGTATTCATGTTGGGTGGAAGTCTGGAGTTTTGTTGTATTTCGGTTAACATTCTATGGAAAAGTGGAGCTAAGATGGACCAGAAGTGTTTGTAGAACTCAGCAGGGAAGCCATCAGGACCGGGTGCTTTATTGTTAGGCATTCTATTGAGGGCAGATTGGATTTCTTCAGTTGATAGGGGTGTGTCTAATGTGTTTTTTTGTTCAGGGGAGAGTTGGGGTAAGTTGAGGCTGGTGAGAAATGGTCTGATGTCTTCTTCCTTAGGGTTATTATCTGAGGAGTACAGGTTGGCATAAAATTCTCTGAATATTTGATTTATTTCCTCGGGTGAGTTTGTTGACTTGCCTGCTGAGTTCATGATGGTGGAGATTGTGGATTTTTCCTTATTTCTTTTGATTTGGTTTGCGAGATATTTACCGGATTTGTTATTGTGATGAAAGTTTTCCTGTCGGAGTCTGCTGATCATGAAGTTAGTTTTCTTGTTCAGGATTTCATTTGTTTATAGTTTATATTGTCTTAATTTCTTCTCGTTTTCTTCTGTTGGGTTAGTTGCATTGACAGTTTCTAGCTGTTTGATTTCTTCTTTTATCTCAAGGCAATTGAATCGAACGCAACTGGACTTGGTTTTGTCTTAGAAGACGTTTCACCTCTTATCCAAGAGGCTTCATCAGTTCATGCTTGTCTGACTAGGCTGAAACTAGTCCGACAAACTGGTGTGGAAGCACCCAGGTATTTAACCTCTAGGGAGGTCTTCACAAGGCCAATGATGTCACTTCAGAGGTGGAGGAGCTGGCTTGTTCAACAGTAGCTCCCCCTAGTGTTAAAATTAAGAAGTACAATACAGTCACGCACAAGTTTCAAGTGTGGGCCATATTCGATTATATTTCTAGAATTTTCTGCGGGCCAATTAAAAATGGACTGTGGGCCGCAGTTGGCCTGGCCTGGATCTGGCTTAGGGAGGGCCAGCTCTGCTCCTGAGACAGGTGTTCATGAAAGTTTGCAGCCTGTTTGTTGTGTGTTTTGTTGTTCTCCATGTCTCCGATTCATACAGCAACACCTGCTTGACATTGGAATTTAAAATGTGTATTTTGGTGTTGATTGATATGTTTTGAGTTCCTGATCTTCCTGAGCATGTTAAACACCACCCTAGCCTTATTGATTCTGCTCTTTTATGTCAGCCTCTGTCCCTCTGCCGGTGTCAACAACACTGGTACAAGTATGTGAACTCCTTCATCTCCTCTAGGGCCTTGTTGTGTCGCTGGTTTTGGAATGATTCTACATGCCCTCTGTCGTTGCTGTATTGGGTGTGAGACAATTTTTGATGCAGCTTGTGAGAATCCGTCTGTCTTTTCCTGCATTTGTATCTGTGTGTGAAAGGAGAGCTGTGTCGTCCGTGAAGTCAGGGTCATCCAGCTGCTCCCACATTGTCCACTGGATCCCATATCTCTTCCCCACTGTTGTTTCCCTCAAGATCCAGTCTATTGCCAGGAAGAACAGGAATGGTGTGAGTTTGTGATCTAGGTGGGAATTCCGTAGTGGTCCATTAGGCACCATAGTGTTCTCCTGTCTAAGCTGTGAAACGCTTTCTCAAAGTCTCAAAGTTGGTGTAAAGGGATGTGTTTCAGTCAATAGTCTTTTAAATTCAATTCACGTGTGTTTAGCTAGATATAGATTTAACAGATGGACAAAGGTATTGATATAATATTTGCCTTACTCTATGTCAGTTCAATCAATCAATTTTATTTATAAAGCCCAATATCACAAATCACAGTTTGCCTCACAGGGCTTTACAGCATATGACATCCCTCTGTCCTTAGAACCCTCAGAGCGGATAAGGAAAACTCCCCAAAAAAAACGGGGGAAAAAAACGGTAGAAACCTCAGGAAGAGCAACTGAGGAGGGATCCCTCATCCAGGACGGACAGACGTGCAATAGATGTCGTACAGAACAGATCAACATGATAAATTAATTCGTATGACACAATGAGACAGAAAGAGAGACAGAGAGAGATGCAGGACAGACGGTAATGACAGTAGCTTACAACAACATTAATGAAAGTAATAATATTAT
>NC_065518.1:37295169-37301384 GCF_006386435.1 Epinephelus moara | reverse complement strand
CTGCCTCGAGGAATGTGGGTATTATTATGACTGGGAGGAGTGGATTCATTTAGACTAACATATTCATCTTGACACAGCCAGGTTTCAGTGAGACTGAGTAAATCAATATGATTTTCTGATATTAATTAGTTTACTAACACTGCTTTAGATGGTAGAGACCTGATATTTAACAGTCCCCATTTAATTCTCCTGTTTTGTCTTTCTGTCACAGAAGAGATTTAATTTTTATGAGGTTGTTATGCACAACTCCTGCTGATACTGATTGATACTTGGTTGTTATGCATGACTGTCTGTGGACATCCAGTACAAATTTAGTAACATTCTGACAATTATTTCCAGAGAGACATGCGATAAAGCAGATGCTGTCCCTTTTGGAGAAGCTGAAAGGCAGATGTATACTTGTGCGTCAACTCTATGCAGAGACTATGCCGGGCCCACGCTGTTGCAAGCATTTATACTTGCTGTGGTGTGTCTGTGTCGCTCAGCAGTTACACTCCAAAACACTAGTCGGCGGTGGGGTTTCTGTAAAGTACTGTAAAGTTTAGTTGATTCAAAACAAACCTAAAACACAAATTAAACATGGCCCAATAGAGACAATTTCAAACACAATCAGCTTCATTATAGGTGCTGATCCTGCAGCTAGGACCTGTTCAGCGTTTTCTCCCCCACCCACGTTTGTTAATTGTTTTCACATGTTTCCTAGAGCTGTGTTCTGCCTCTTATTTGCATGTGTGTCCTCTCTACACTCAGATAACAATATAATAATATAATATAATGTAGCCTAATATATAAGAGATTTCCTCTACTCATATGAAGCCAGGATAAATCACAACCAAGACTTCAAATGCTTTTTTGTGGGGGCTTTATTGTTTTCACAATTTATTGTTTCTTATCTGTGAAATTAAAGTGAATAAAAGCTCCCTTTCCACTGAGGGAAATGGTTTTCATGGGATGCAGAAGTATAAATCCTACTTAAGTTGTCATTGTCTTCTGTTTTGGGGAGGGTCCAAACATCAACCAAATGAACTAATTTTGCAGTAAAATCTTTTTATACAACCATTTCAAAAACATGACATAGTAAAATTATTATAAATTCATGGCTGTGATTTAATTTACCTCAGGTAGCAATAGGCCTATCGTGGCTTTTAGAGGCCTTAGTTCCCCTTACTACTGGTGGGTTTACAGTGTTAAAAATAGCGGGTTCTGTCCTTGTTTTTATCATAGTCCTCTGCTCTGTCACCAGCTCTCAACATTACCGCTTCCTGCCTTTGTCAGCACAATAGCAGGATATCCTCTCTGACAGCACACTGTGTGGACTGAGGTTGGAGGTTGGGTTCTGTTGTGACAATGCCACTGGGGAGAAAGCCTAGGACTCTTTATGTGTTCTTTTGTAACACGGGTGAACAGTGGAAATTACCCAAGGGAAGACAGGTGTAATAATTTATTTATTTTTATTATTATATTTATTTTATATATATATATATATATATATATGTGTGTATATATATATATATATATATATATATATATATATTTAAATATATATCATATTTATTTATTAAGACATTGCTAGAAGTTTTAAACCTGACACATCTGAGATTTGAATCTGTTAATAATTAAAACAATAGAGACAGAAGTCACAAAAAGAGCCCAGAAGTGATACATCAATCACAACCAAGCAGGAACTGATGGAGATCTAATCAGGTAATCAGAATCACCTGTGTCTCTGTCTGAAAGCGATGAGTCATGGTTGGCCATTCCTGGTTATGACACAGAGATGTACTACTTGAAAACAAACAAACATCCAAAGTCAAAAACTGTAAATTTTATTGTTGAAATTTCACTTTGAGCATCGTAGGACTTAACTAAAGATGTAGACATGCCATTTCTATAAAGTAAAATATAACTTAGAAATCACAGTTTTAAAAGTTTGGCTTTTTGCGTAGAACTTGAGTTGAAATAACATTACAGCAAATGGGACAGGGAAGGGATCACTTGTTGCTTTGAGGCAGAAAATTAACAAATTCCTAAATTTAATGGGCACATCATCTTAAACAAGACGAAACAGGCTGCTCTCACTCAAAAGTCATTACATTGTGGTGCTTGGACAGTGACTTCTGGCATCAGACACTGACTAAGAAAGCTGTTCTTGTTCTGTTCTGTTCATGTTGGCGCGATATGCAACTGGTCACTGTTATTGTTTATCGGCACCCGGCAGCGTCAGGGAGAAATGCAGTGGAACAACAGCATAAGTTAAGGGGGTGGAAATCTGAGTAGGGTGGTGGACAACAACCACCCACTTTCACCCTGGAATCTGGTGTTCACTTCCTGTAAGATTGTCAAAACTCTCAACACTCGACCCTGTAGCACCTCTTAAAAAGAAGTTAAAGGGGAACTAATGTTTTTTTCAACATGGGCCCTATTTTCTGATCTACTTTTGTCTAAATGAGTGATAGGATGTTCAATATTTCTCCAGTACGAAGCTAGGACTGATCTGTCTACAGCCTGTGATCGTGCACTATATTAAATAATAGGGCACTCAGACAGCGTCAAACAACGTCAAATACGTCCACTAAAAGTGCATTTTTTTTCACACAGATAGGCTCGGATTGTTAGTATAATTATCTGACAACATAACGGGAAGGAGAAATGAACGTCTGTGTTTACCTTTAGCTGGATTCGGACATGTTCCTCTGCCTGTTGCTGTTAGCTGGATTCGGACATGTTCCTCTGCCTGTTGCTGCTCCCTCTCTCTCCTCGTGCACTCTTCAATTTCAATGAGCTCTGCGTCCGTGTACGTCCGTGTACTCTGTGTTCAAATAAATACGGGCGGTCATCAAATTCAAATGGCTCATCCAGATCCAGTTGGTCAAAATCGGGTTCGGACATGTTTGTTGTGGCAAGTCAAAACACTCACTCAGAGTGAAAGTCTGGCTCTGAAATCTCACATCTCGCAAGATTCTTCTTCTTCTTCTTCTTCTTCTTTGGTGTTTTACGGCAGTTGGTCTCACAAGATTTGAGTTGCAGGAAGTTACCGCTGGAGTGACCTTACAAATGCTAGGAGTTACTCTGTTTGGAGTAGTCATGGCTGAATTTTTACCCGATTTGACCAACTGTAAGGTCACTCCAGAAATGTCAAATATTGAACATCCTATCACTTATTTAGACAAAAGTAGATCGAAATTAGGGCCCAGGTTGAAAAAAACATTAGTTCCCCTTTAACAAAGCAAAGAAAGTTCACTCCTTGGTACAACTCTCAAACCCGTAAGTTAAAACAAATATCGCAAAAATTTGAAAGGAATTGGTGATTAACCAAACGGGAAGAATCTCGTTTAGTCTGGGCAGACAGTCTCAATACGTATAAGAGGGGCCTCTGCAATGCCAGAGCAAACTATTACTCAGCATTAATAGAAGAAAATAAGAACAACCTCAGGTTTCTTTTCAGCACTGTAGCCAGGCTGACTGAGAGTCACAGCTCTATTGAGCCTTGTATTCCTTTAGCCCTTAGCAGTAATGATTTTATGAGCTTTTTTAATGACAACATTTTAACTATTAGAGGCAAAATACATGACCTCTTGTCCTCAGATAGTACCTATCTGCCCCCAAACACAGCTGTAAGACCTAATATATATTTAATTAATATATTAATATAATAATTAATAATCTCTTAGACCTCATCCCAACTAGGCTACTTAAGGAAGTCTTACCTTTAGTTAACACTCACTTAGCTTATTAGACATGATCAATATATCTTTATTAACAGGCTATGTACCACAGTCCTTTAAGGTAGCTGTAATTAAACCTAAAAAAGCCCACCCTGGATCCTGAGGTGCTAGCCAACTATAGACCAATATCTAATCTTCCCTTTCTTTCAAAGATCCTTGAGAAAGTAGTCAGTAGTAAAGTGTGTGATTTTCTCCATGATAATAATTTATTTGAGGAATTTCAGTCAGGACTTAGAGTGCACCATAGCAATGAGACAGCACTAGTTAAAATTACAAATTATCTTCTGATTGCCTCAGACAAAGACTCGTCTCTGTACTTGTTTTATTAGATCTTAGTGCAGCATTTGACACAATTGACCATCAAATTCTGCTACAGTGACTGGAACATTTAATTGGCCTGAAAGGTTCTGCACTAAGCTGGTTTAAATCTTATTTATCTGATTGTTTTCAGTTTGTTCATGTTCTTGATGAATCATCTCTAAATACTAAAGTTTGTTTCGGAGTTCCACTCATCTCTAAATACTAAAGTTTGTTTCGGAGTTCCACAAGGTTCTGTGCTCGGACTAATCCTATTCACTCTTTACATGCTTCCTTTAGGTAACATCATAAGAAATCACTCTGTAAATTTCCATTGCTATGTGGATGACACACAATTGTATTTATTGATGAAGCCAGAAGAAACTAATCAATTAACTAAACTTCAAAATTGCCTTAACCCTATGGGCCCGAACAATGCAAAGTGCGTCCAAATTCACAACTGTTCTTCTCTATGGTTGTTTGTTGTTACATGACATTACGGGATGGCGATTTCTCTGAGGGTTTTCCGCGTTGGACTGCTTCTGTTGCTTTCTGCAGTGGAACCATGCCAAACAATTGACAGCAACCAGGAAATGCGCGTCTACGACAGGGGAACACTCTTGTCCCTGCGCAACAGCTATACGGCAGAAGCACTGCTTTTTGCCGACCTGCCCAAGGAATTACAACGTGCGTTCACTGAGGAACAAAATGGACGAGTTAAAACTCTACACCAGGAACTGCAACGAGTACTGTGAGTCATGCGCCATGGTTTTTACGGAAACATGGCTACACCCAGACATTCCCAACTCACTTGTTGAGATGAACGGTTTCTCTCTTGCACGCTTGGACAGGAGTTTTGAGTCGGGCAAGAGGAGGGGGGGTGAACTATGCGTTTACATAAACGATAAGTGGTGTAGGCAGTACACAACACGGGAGACTGTCTGTAACCCGGACATTGAACTACTTTGCTTGAGTCTCAGACCATTCTACCTGCCAAGGGAGTTTGGAAACATTTTAATTTGCGCTGTTTATGTACCCCCGAGTGCCAACGCAGTGAGAGCTGCAGCCCATGTAGCGGACTGTATGCACAGACAGCTGCAACGTACACCTGATGCTCCCATACTCATCTTGGGAGACGTGAATCACTGCAAGTTGGAAATGTCGTTACCTGGGTTTGATCATTACATTAAATGTAGCACTAGGATTAATAAAGTATTGGACAAATGTTATGGGAATATTCAAAAGGCATATACAGCTACAGCTAAGGCACCGCTGTCTAATTCGGACCACAACGTTATCCACCTTATTCCCATTTACCGTTCTGTACTAAAGAGGAGTAAACCCCTGGTTAAAACTGTTAAAATCTGGTCCACTGACAGTATTGAAACTTTGAAAGGGTGCTATTTAAGCACCAACTGGGACATCTTTCACGAACCTGATCTAAATACATCCACAGAGGTTATTACATCCTACATTAACTTCTGTGTGGAGGCAGTAATACCTCACAAGACAATTAAGATATACCCAAACAGCAAATCATACATTAATAAGGACATTAAGGACTGCATCAGACGTAAGAGGCTTGCTTTTAAGAGCAAGGACATAATGCAACAAGGACTAGTGCAAAAGGAACTGAACCAGAAACTCAACGCAGCAAAGCGACAATACAAGGAATCCATTGAAAAGGACTTTAATGCAAAGAACACAAAAAAAATGTGGGACACCATGAAATCTATTACAAATATGATCCCTACCAGGAAACCATTGCATTCAACAGATGACAGTTCTATGGCAAATGAATTAAATAACTTTTATCTCAGGTTTGACACACAGGACCATTCTTCTGAATGTAATAATGTCATTAGCACCATATCATTTGGGGGTGATGTCCCAAAAATAGACATAGACCATACTGAAGTTACAAACTTATTTAAAAGATTGGAAACAAACAAGGCGGCAGGCCCAGATGGTATTTCTTCTTTCCTTTTAAAAACATGTGCGGAGGAACTCACAACTTCTACTGTTATTATACACATATGACTATTGTCACACATGTATACTGCCAGATATTAATACATACTTTCAACATATTGTACCACAGTAGCCAGAACTATAACTATAATATTATTACTTTCAATAATGTTGTTGTAAGCTACTGTTATTACCTGCATCTCTCTCTCTGTCTCTCTCTCT
>NC_065518.1:37291819-37295104 GCF_006386435.1 Epinephelus moara | reverse complement strand
ACTGTTTGTTGACTTCAGCTCCGCCTTTAACACAGTGCAGCCACACATCCTTCTTAGTAAACTTCAACAGATGTCTGTTAACCCTTATATCATCAGATGGTATCACTCTTTTTTAACCAATAGGACCCAACAGGTCAGAGTGAACCAGACAACATCCCAGTCAAGAACAATTAATACAGGAGTTCCTCAAGGGTGTGTGAGTTCTCCCCCTTTATTTACGGTATACACAAATGACTGTATCAGCAGTCACCCTAGTGTTTCTTTCATTAAATTTTCAGATGACACTGCCATCCTGTGTCTACTGGATACAGAAATAAACACCTCTGTGTACAAGCAGGAGGTAAACAACTTTGTACAGTGGTGTGAGGACCACCACCTCACTGTTAACACAAAAAAAACAGAAGAAATGGTCTTTGACCCTGGTCATGTGGGGGACCATACTCCATTACTCATTCATAATGTCAATATTGCTCAGGTTGATTCATACAAATATTTGGGTGTGCATATTGACAGCAGTTTGTCCTGGAATGTCCATGTGAACAGTGTGTGTACTAGGATCCAGCAGCGACTTCACTTTCTACATAGGCTTAGGGTGTTTGGTGTCCAACAGAAGGTGATGTTGCTTTTCTATCGTGCTGTGATTGAGAGTATATTTCGCTATGCAATTTCTGTTTGGTTTGGAAATTTAACTGTGAAATTAAAGTCCCAAATCAACAGACTAGCTCTCAGTGCACTGAAAGTGATGGGGGTGAGGGAGCACCCCACAATCCAAGCAATATTTGAAGACATTGTACTCAGACAAGCCAGGAAAATAATTGAGGACCCCTCTCGTGTTAAATTCAGAATACGAACTGTTACCCTCTGGCAGACGTTACAGAATCCCAGTAAAAAATGAAAAAAAGGTTTTTGAACAGGTATAAATTCTCATTCATTCCACTATCCATTACCCTGTTGAACACAGGCCGGTAATGTATGTATGAATCTATGTATGTATTCACTTAGGTAGGCACTTTATGATTGTATGTCTGTATGGAGTATGTGGGTATGGACTTTAGGTATGCACTTTACGACCGCACTTTATGTCTTTATGTTTGCACTGTCAGCACTTGTGTTTCTTGTTTATGTTATGTGTTATGTCCTAGGTAGCAGCCTGTGTATGTCCAACACAAATTTCCTTCGGGACTAAATAAATGAATCTTGAATCTTGAATCTCTCTTTTATTGAAATATTAAGCAGCTACTGAGATGTTATTTCATGTGCTTGTTAAAAAGGTAAAGTTGTCATGACCCAAGTCTTGCTTAGTCCTAGATGTAATGTTCATTGTCAGTTTGCACTTTACTACATTAAGGGTTATATTTAATGCTGGAAGAGGTTAATCTGGGAAATCCAAACAGGTTTAATTCCACACAGATAATAATATTGTATATCCACACAACAAACCAAGAGATTCTGCACAAAGTCAAGGCAATTTAGGCAATGAAATAATCAAGAATATGAAATAATTATTTTTGTTTTGTTGTTGTTCAAGAGGTAGTTTGATATTTTTTTGGGAAATAATGATCAGAGCTAGATGAGATGATCAGTACCACTCTTTTGTTTGTATGTTAAAGATGTAGCTAGCCAGCAAGAGGGCAGCTTGACTAGATGGTACCTCATGCATTTGGGAGTTTGATGCATTGCTCAAAAGCACCCTGGTAGCATAAACATCAGTGGCGAGACAGGCGGCAACCTGGCATCTCCTCAGCCACCAATTTACACTCTGTAGTTGGTCCATACAGGGACTTGAACCCTCTGGCTCTTAAGCCTTGTCCCAACAGACTCCACTACTGCAACCCAGTATGAACATGAACATATTAGCGTACTGAAGTAATACAATCCTGTGTCTCCCTAGACCTTTGCCCCGAAGCTGGTGATCCTGGACTTCAGCGATTTGGATAGCATGGAGGATGTCGTGGCTGAGGTAGTGGAGTGTTACAGATGTGTGGATGTGTTGATCTGCAACAGCAGCATGAAGCTGAAAGCCCCGGTGCAGAGTGTCTCCCTGGAACTGGACAGAAACATCATGGACATTAACTACTTTGGCCCCAGCACTTTGGTCAAAGGTGGGCTGGACATTGCTGAGAAAATCATCACCAAATAGGCTACCACTACTATTTCTATGATGTTGGTTTTTAGTGATTTTTTTTCATCTGAATGCTAATACGTTCACATAATGTGGCAGGTATTCTTCCAACAATGATGTCAAGAAGATCGGGACACATTGTTTTGGTCAACAGCATCCAGGGAAGACTGGCTATCCCATTCAGAAGTTCATGTGAGTTGCTCATAAAAGTCTCTATGAGCTTTTCTCAACCATTTTAAAGGGTTCCCTCACCAAAATCCCTAAAAAGATATTAATGCACTTTCCCCTTATGGTAACATTAGACATAGATACAATTGCCAAAAACTGTAGTCAAGTACATAGAAATAAAATTCTACCAACTTACTGAGATTTTAAAAATATACATGTGTATTTCAGGGGTGAGTATTAAGTATGGAGCTTTTTTCCTATCTTTATTCAAGTGGTATATCAATTTGAAAGCATTATTTATTGATTTCTTGTTCAGATTTTGTAATATTGTCCCTCAGAACCCTGCCCTCGCACTCAAATAGCCTCTGCTTGCGCTTAGATCTACTCTGTGCAAGCAACATTGTGTCTGAGTGCGAGCACACAGTTTGAGCAGAAACAGATTTCCTGCTCCAGCTTCAGCTCTTCTCCTTGCGCTCAAGCTGCTTCTGTGCGCTCTGGAATTTCTGCTCTCAGATTTCTGCCTTGCGATTGGATTTTTTTGTGTAACAACCCTGTCAAAATCCCCCAACCAACAGAACGCCAGGTTTATTGTTGACCAATGAAATGATCCCTGCCTCCTTGCTGGCATGCTTGCCTTAGTTTTAGAGCGTCCCGTCTGGGCAGGTACTCTTTAGCCAGGTTCACTCCACTCCAGGGCTTTATTAAATGTTCTTCCCTTGCTTTCTTTATGACTTTTGGAATAAAGGGACTGTTAATTTACACACGTGCGCCGTATTTTTTTTACTAAAATAGCAGCATAGAATATACATATATACACATATATATATATACACATACATATATATACAGTGGTGTGAAAAAGTGTTTGCCCCCTTCCTGATTTCTTACTTTTTTGCATGTTTTCCACACTTAAATGTTTCAAATCATCAAACAAATTTAAACATTAGTCAAAGATAACACAAGTAAACACAAAATGCAGTTTTTAAATGAAGGGT
>NC_065518.1:37273728-37291137 GCF_006386435.1 Epinephelus moara | reverse complement strand
CTGCAAAGATGAGTGGGCCAAAATTCCTCCACAGCGTTGTAAAAGAGTCATTGCAAGTTATCGCAAACGCTTGATTGCAGTAGTTGCTGCTAAGGGTGGCCCAACCAGTTATTAGGTTTAGGGGGCAAACACTTTTTCACACAGGGCCATCTACTTCCCAGCGCTTTCAAAGCTGGCGCGTTTCATCTTCAGTATTCCCGCATCCAGTGCGCCTTCAGAGCGGGCCTTTAGTGTCTGTGGGCGCATCTTGGAAGAGAGACGGACGGGATTGGGACCGCAGTCGGTCAGCAACATTCTCTTCCTCCACAGCAATATTATGGCCAAGTGATTTATTTGTTAAATTAGTTCGTTTCATTCGTTAACTTTGTTTATTTTATGTTATTTATTAGTGTTATTTGAGCCACTCACAGCCTACTCTCGTTGCTATTTGTTAATTACATAAAGAGGCGTGATGATGCCGGTGTTATTGAGCATAGGCTTTTTCTTTATCTCATTAATGTTTCTTATTCAGGTCTCTCTTAGAAAAGAGACCTTAACCTCAATCACTGTGTGATTATATAAAGGTAGAAAAATAAATAAAATACAGAGGAGGAGAATAGAATATGAAACAGCCTTTATTTAATTAAAAACTAAATGAAAACAACGAAATAGGAGAGCTATTCCTGACCAGTGCGTCAAAAGACATGCAGGCCAGGGAAATGAAACAACCCCATGAATCTCTTTATTAATAGCCTATTAAATGACGTGTTTTCTCCTGCGGGCGGGAGAAGACACAAAATCAATGCATCTCTGTTACTGTGTAGGCATAAATTCTCAGAGTTTTGCGGGAGCGGGCAAGAGTGGACATAGACATTGCGGGTGCGGGCGGGAGTGTAATACACACGTTGCGGTTGTGGGCGGTAATGGTCAGAAATTCAGCGGGAGCGGGCAGGAGCGGGATGAAGAAAACAGTCCCGTGCAGGGCTCTACTTCCGTCCATAAGCGGATAATTATTATAACTGATTGTTTTTCTTTTTCTGAATTTCTCATGCAGGTTACCATCTAATTGACATTATGTATATTTGTTACATGAATATTCCTCTCATTCAGCGGCTTTCTCGCTAACACTGCTTGCTCTCCTCATCCATTCTCTAGCTCGCTCGACCAGTGTTTCTCTCCCCCCTCTCTCTCTCTCTCATTTTCTCTCAATAAAAAACGTAGTCTCACTGATACTTATGACAAACTGCTCCA
The DNA here is from genome assembly GCF_006386435.1 of Epinephelus moara. Taxonomy (NCBI): domain Eukaryota; kingdom Metazoa; phylum Chordata; class Actinopteri; order Perciformes; family Serranidae; genus Epinephelus; species Epinephelus moara. The sequence goes on along the minus strand of NC_065518.1, from coordinate 37,289,907 downwards.
CGTTGACTCGTGTTTATGCCACACGCCCCCCTCTCTTCCTCTACGCCCCCTCACCGCAATGAAGACCTCACTACCGCCCCCAGCAGGCCACTACCTACACTGCAGAAACACTGCACTACCTCATCTTCTTCCATGTCCGCTCTCTCTAATATTTCTTGCATACCTGTCACTATTCATAATGCCATTCATGTTAGAATTACCACCAGGGTAAATCAGGTTTCTAATAAGAATAAGAGTAACCACCCTATCCCTGTGCTCATTACCAGCTTTTTATCAGAATTTTCTTATTTCATCTCCTCTGTTGTTCTTAGTTATGATCATATTTTATTGGCTGGTGATTTCAACATTCATGTTGACCATCCTGACAACCGTTTTACATCAGAATTTTTATCAACTTGTGAATCTTTTAATCTAAGACAGCATGTATCATCTCCTACACATGAACAGGGCCACATTCTTGATTTACCGTAGTTTTTACCTTGGGTTTAGACATGAACTCCCTGCTCCTTAGGGACTCTATTTCAGACCACAAAATGGTTATGTTTGATATAAACTGCATTTCTGCAAGTGTTTGCCCTAAGCAAACAGTATACACTCGTGTTTTAAATAACAACTCAGCTGCAGACTTTGCTGCCATCTTCAGTGCTCAGGATTGTCTTTTTCAGTGCAATAATGTAAATGACATGGTTAATCAATTTAATACCATGTGCCTGAGAACTCTGGACCAAATAGCCCCTATGAAACCGAGGTCATGTCGTCCCTCCAACCCTAGGCCCTGGATAAATGATAATATTAGAAAACTAAAAAGAGAATGTAGAAGAGCAGAACATAAATGGAGAAAAACAAAACTTCAAGTTCATCGACTCCATATGAAGGAGTTATTAGTTTCATTTAACTCACTGGTAAAAAATGAGAGACTCTCTTATTTTTCCAACCTAGTTGCCGCCAAAAAACAAAACCTGAGGTTTCACTTCAGCACCATAAACAGTCTAATAAGCCCCACCCCAGCTATTGTCTGTGCCACCTCTGCAGAGGACTGTGAAAAGTTCCTGAAATATTTTGTTTGAATCACGCATTATTAAGGTAAATTTAAATTCTATTTTTCTAAAAAGAGTCGATGAACTCGAAATAATAACTGTTGTTAATAAATTAAAAAAAAAATAATAATCCACTGATTATAATGATGACATGAATTTAGTAAAATATATTATCCATAGCATAGTAAATCCACTAACTTATATTTTCAATTAATCACTTCAAACAGGCATATTTCCAGATCAAATGAAAATCGCAAAGGTCATTCCCATCTACAAAAATGGAGACAGGCACTCCTTTTCAAATTATCGACCAATATCCTTATTACCACAGTTCTCAAAAATTTTAGAAAAACTTTTTGTTGACAGACTCGATCACTTTCTTGAAAAGCACAACATACTCAGTGAGCATCAATATGGCTTTAGATCAAACCGATCCACTACGATGGCAGTCATAGATCTCATAGAACAAATATCCACAGCAATAGACAATAAAGAATATACAGTTGGCATTTTCATTGACCTAAAAAAAAGCATTCGACACAATTTACCATAGACTTTTAATGAACAAGTTAGAAAAATATGGAATAAGAGGGATAGCACATAAATGGATCAATAACTACCTTGGAAATAGACATCAATATGTTCAAATTCACAATAACAAGCCTGACCTGCTGCAGGTTGTATGTGGGCTTCCACAAGGATAGGTACTAGGTCCAAAATTATTCATATTGTACATAAATGATTTGTAATGTGTCCAAATTGTTAAATTTTGTCCTGTTTGCAGACGATACTAACTTGTTTTGTTCTGGTAAAAACCTTGAACGGCTGCTGGATACAGTGGAAATGGAATTAGATATTTTGAAACGTTGGTTCAGCATCAATAAATTGTCAGTGAATGTAAATAAAACCAAATATGTAATCTTTGGAAATTGTAAAGTCAATAAGAAGGTTCAAATCATGACAGATAAAACTGAAATAGAAAGAATTTAGAAGAATAAATTTTTGGGAGTTGTCATTGACCATAAATGATTTTGGAAACCACATATTGATTATATTAAAAAGAAAATATCAAAGTCTATCGCAATCTTGTATAAAGCAAAAGAAATTCTTAATACAAATTCATTACAAACATTGTATCATTCCTTCATACTACCATACATTACTTACTGTGTGGAGGTTTGGGGGAAATCATACAAAACAATCACTAATCCAATTCTTTTGCTTCAGAAAAGAGCGATCAGCGATGTTTCTGTATGCCACAGAGTTGCCTTTTATAAAATCCGTCTGTAGGCGTACGATTGGGCTTCTTTGTGCTTGAGTTGTGGGAGAGCTGCAGCGCTACAGAGCAGAGCCCAGCATCAGCATTGATGACTGTCCCCTGCAGTGGCGGTCTGCTCACTCAGGAGCCTATGAAAAGCTGTCTGCCCTAGCACGCAAGTATCTGACCTCACCGGCAACCTCCGTGTAATTTTCGGGACAATCAGGGCAGGATTCAGGATTCAGGACAACTGCTTGGATTTCGGGACTGTGCCGAAAAATTCGGGACAGTCCCGAAATCCAAGCAGTTGTCCTGAATCCTGAATCCTGCTCTGATTGTCCCAAAAATTACACTAGAGCAGAGTCTGGAGTAGTTATTGCCCGATAAAACCAAGCCCCAGAGTCTGGAGTAGTTATTGCCCGATAAAACCAAGCCCCAACCTCCGGGGGAGACGAGTGAGGCCAATGCGGAAGTGCCAAAAACTGCAGTTCACTGACTGTCCACTTGAGGCTGGCTCCGGAAGTGAGTCAATCCCCATAGACCCCCATGTTAAAATGCCCAACTTTAGAGCAGAAATAAACATGTTTACAGCCTGGTACAAAAAATGGTTTTGGTCTCTATAGTTAATTTCCCCTTTCATGGGGTGAATTTTTTTCTAACTCTTCCGTTTAAATGTTATTAAGGTTTGAAATTGCACATAATTAAAGGGGTGGTCACTTTGACTGACAGATGGCACCATCACGGGTGGCTAACTAGCATGCTAACTAGCTGCTGGCTCCGCTATGCGGAGCTGAGCTCAGACTCGGCCGTCTGCTCGGCGTCATCTCGGGAACTGCCCATTGGTTCGACATCCCATTGTTCTGACCATATTAAACTCATTGTTCCTAAGTCCATTCCGAAATCATCATGATGCCCTGTGGTTAAGATTTGGTTAGGTTTAGGCACAAAAACCACTTGGTTAGGGTCAGGAAAAGATCATGGTGTGGGTTAAAATGAAAAAGAAAGTGACAAACACAGAAGCCGTGAGCCTGCTCCGCCTCAAGCCGGTCGCGGCGCACCATACGCCCGCCGCGAGCCGTTCAGCACCGCGGACAGTCGGACTAATGGGATGTCGAACCAATGGGCTGTCGAACCAATGACATGGACCCGTCATCTCAGCCAATTCGTGCCCATGTTCAAGGCATTGAACCTGTCCTCCCAGCCGTGTTTGTGCCGTTTGGATATATTTTCAGGTAAATATTGGAGTGATATGGCTTGCTGTTCGATTAATTATACCAATAGACTGTCCAAGAAGTCTGAGCTCCTGGTTTTTCGGTAAGTGCAATTCGGAAATTCTAGTATTATTTTATTTATGTTTATATGTTAGCACTAATTAGCGGTCACCACCTAGCTTGTCAGCAGCGTGTATCGGTGTCTGCGGTCACCACCTAGCTTGTCAGCTTATTATTATATTATTAAGCCTTTATTTAGGACATGTAAAATCACGTTGATACTGGAGGTCTTATTTTCAAGTGCGACCTGTATCACAGCTGCAACATTCACATCAAGTTACAGGGCCACAGACAATACGATACAACACAAGCTTAGCTCGTTAACTAGCTAACCAGCTAGCTAACGGTTAGCCTTCGAGCAAGACGCCAGTCCAGGGATGCATCGAAATAAGAACCTAACAGAGAAGTGTTAGGATTTAGGCATTTAGGGAGAGAATATTTTGAACAAAAGGCTGAGGCTATGTGAGGTTTGAAAATAAAGGTCCACCACGTTAGTTAGCTAACGTGATGCAATGTCATGAGCATATGAGCAGTGTAACGTTAACATAACATTAAGGCTATACTTGTGTATGTAACTTAAATGAAAAAGTGGCGAACTGTGTGAAATTACAATAAGGTGTGTAACGTAATTTAAAAAAAACTTATGTGACATTTGACTGTCACATATAAAATATTAAGAAGATTAGTGTATGATATAGGCCTGCAGCTACACGACAATAGATAATGCACAAACAGAATATGAGGACTGTGATGGCCACCACCTTTTTGTTTTGCTAAAATAAATTGATTATGATCTGTTGAACATTGAAGTAAGTTAAGTTGTATTGTTTGCATGTAAAGGAGTCTGTGAAGTAGCACATATATTACTTTTAATATCTATTTGTCTGTGTAAAGTTTTTCTCTAGGTGACCCAGACAGACTGGACCAGTGGACACTCAACACAAGGAGACAGAACTGGACTCCAAACAAGACTTCCCGTCTGTGCAGTGAACACTTTGAGAGTCAAAACTTCAGCACTGACTCCAAGATAAAGACACATTTTTTTCATACAGTACCTCACAAAGAGTGAAGAAACTTATTAGTTTAAAATGATGAATTATTGACCATGATACATTTAAATGCATTACATAAATTACTAATTGTCATACATTACTAAGTACTCGATTAGGGCACAGCGTGCTCCGTACTATTACTGATAAGGTGAAATTACTGACACACCAGTGCAGTTTAGTGTTCCCCTGATGCAAAAGGCCAAATGAAGATTTTATCAATCAAGGAACATGACATGTATTTACCAACTTTAACATTTTAGTGCCTTTTATGCAAAGACCCTTTATCAAAGTGAGAATTTGCTACTACCTTTTTCCCCACACACAGTCTGTGAGGAACCATTGGAAAGAATATTCTCATAATGAGACAGCCGAACATAGCATGATTCCACAGTGGCAGTGAACTTTGATAACAGTTCAGTTTCCTTTTGATAGCAACAATTATTTTAATGTGGATGAATTGCATACTATACATTCATACTCCAGTTGTCTTGATAGTACAGTTAAATTTAAAATCACATTCAAATATAAAGTTGAATATCTACAGAACTTTAACACAAAACTATTTTATGAATGACCGCCACTTACTCAGCAATAAGATCATTTTGGTGGTGAGTGGGCTTTCAACCAAGACAGGCTGTAGTCAATGTTTTCTACCTGTGTTTTTAACCTGTCACCTTTCTCTCATGTAGGACACTTGAGGAAAGTTACAACGCCTCGGCCAATATGATATTTACTCCACAGTAAAGAGGTTGTTTCACAAGAAATTAAGATTTTGCAAATTATGACACTGGGTCCTAATTCATAGGTTTTATAATTACTGTTATAAATCTTTTCATTTATTTCATGTGTACTTTTTGTAACCTTTTAATATGGATGTTTTCATGAATGCAAGCGTTGACTTAATTTTGTTAAACTGTTTTTGTAATGGTTAGAATTTTTGTGATATAAAGTGGATCAGACAAAATTTACTTTAGAGTAAAAGCAAATTTTTTGAAAGCTGTCATTCATCAGTTTCCTGTGATGATTGGAAATATAGTGGTGATTTAAACCATTTACAAAATATAATAGTTATTAATGGCATTGTGACGGCCTGCCCCTCTGTCTGCTCACTGGCTTTCTCACTTCCTGGGTGGAAGTTGTGGGCAATTTGCCTCACCTGTGTGTGTATGTGAACCAGGGTATTTAAGGGCTGTCTAAGCTGGCATTCTCCCTCTTGCTGCTTCCAGACTTGGGCTTGGTTCTGGATTTCCACCTGCCATGGGGAATTAAGTATTGTTTCCTCCTGCATTCAACACTTTCACACAGCACACTCCACTCACCCATACACTGCATACATGACTGACACTTAACATAAAACCCCACTCATACTTTTAGTTTATTATGATCTAATTTCAACTTAAATGATTTAACAGTTATTTACTTTCAACTTAAATGATTTACTAATAAATTATATTTTGATTTGGTACTTCATGTGTGGACTCCTTTTTTGCCAGTAACTGGCCCGGTTTGTGACAAAATGGGGGCTCGTCCGTTGTTAAAGTTAATTTGGTAAAAAATTGAAAGTTTACTTAGTTTGGTAAGGGTTAATTTGTTAGAATTTGGTTGGTCTGAGTATTGTTTTTGATGCTGGCATATGGTTTGTGTTCCGGTAAGGAATTGTAGTTTGGCCTTAGTGAGTTATTTAGTTTCACAATGTTCATTGACTTATTTGTGGTACCTGTTGAAGCCAATTAGATAGTTGCCAGTGTTGGGAGTTCCACATGTGATTCTTGTCTTCCTGATTTCAGTTTTGAAGGAGGATTTGGTTGGTGGAGTTTGGAAGTAGTAGAGCATTTGTCCTTAAGTTTTGTTTTAACTTAAAGGTTTGTAATGTTTTGGTTGTAATAAATAAGATAAGAGTTGGAACTTTGAGGTTTTTTTTTTTTTTGGTTTGTTTGTGACAGTCATTTAACATTGCAAGGAACCATGAATCCCCTGTTAGGCTAAGAAGGCTGGTTTCCATTAGGGGGGCTGGTCTTGGGGAATTTTAGTGTGGCTGCAAAAGTGGGTAGAGCAGTCGTCTCGGGGGCACATCCATGGTGCAAGAAAGGGTCGCTGGTAACAGTTGCTTTTTCTTCCCAGTGGGCTATAGTGCATAAATATCCCCCATCAGTAGCGGCACGAAGACTAGGGAGGGAGTTAAGGTAGTTAGGGGGTCGCTAATGTGTTAGTCAGGGCTGGGGAGGTTCCATTTTGGTATGGCTGTCCCAGACTTTGTTAGTGGTTCCAGCGCTCCACAGGATTGATTTGTTTTTTTTTCTTCATTCTTCTCCCTTTTTGGCAGTTTGTGTAGACGGTGTAGCATGGCATCTATAGTGGATGAGTTTGTTGACTCGCCGTCAGTAGCACTATTAGATCAGTGTACCAAGGACCAGTTACTGCTAATTGCTGAGAAATATGAGCTTGAGATAGTAGACAGAAAGCAGGTTTGTTGGAAAGGGGAATTCTTAAACCTGGTGTGGGGATTCAGTCACCTGTTTCTGCAGCTACTGTTGAGTTTTGAGCAGCAAAAAGAACTTTTGTTGTTAAAGCAAAAGCATGAATTGCAGTTACAAGTAGAACTTGAAAAAATGAAACAGCAAAAAGAATTGGCTTTGGAAGAGATGAAGCAAAAGACTGAGCTGGTTAAGTTAGAGCTGCAGCATAAAAAACTAAGCTTAATTCAAGAGGGTAAATTGCCAGGTTCGTCTGATAGTGAAGGCCCTGTGAATCATGCTGGTGCACCAGTACCATCTTTTGATGTAATCAGTAATTTGCGCCTGCTTCCTAAGTTCAATGAAAAAGACCCTGATTCATTTTTTTTCATTATTTGAGCGAATAGCAGATTCCAGGAAATGGCCTGAGTGATCAAGCGTTAATGTTACAATGTGTCCTGACCGGTAAAGCCCAGGAGGCGTACGCCACTTTGAGCACTGATGATTGTAAAGTTTACAGTCGAGTTAAGTCTGCGGTGCTTAAAGCATATGAGTTGGTGCCTGAGGCGTACAGGCAGTGATTTCGCGGTTGGAAAAGAGGAGATAAACAGTCTCATGTTGAGTTTGTGCGAGACCTAACTGCCCATTTTGGACGCTGGTGTGCAGCATCAGAGGTTGACACATTTGAGAAACTGTGTGACTTGGTGGTATTAGAACAGTTTAAAAACTCTGTACCTAATAATGTGGCCACTTACATCACAGAGCATAAAGCAAATACCCCAGGTCAGGCGGCGGTGTTGGCCGATGAGTATGTGTTAATTCACAAAAGTAATTTTAGTGCACCAGGGTCAGAAGGTGCACAGGGAGAGTTTTTCCCATCAAAAAGGTGCATCAGACTCTTATGCTAAAAGTGATCATGGCGTGCGAGGTAGGCAGGCAGTAGATAGGACATGTAATTACTGTAAAGGTAATGGGCATTGGAAAAGTGAGTGTCCAATCCTTAAAGCAAAAAGTAAATTCTCCAATGCACAAGTAAAACCAGCTGCTCTGGCCTATTCGCTCAGCCCAGTTGCAGTGGGGGTGCAGCAGAAGAGCATGAAGGATTATGAACCATTTATTTCTGAGGGTTTGGTGTCTTTGCCAGGTAGTGATGACCAGGTGCCAGTAAAGATACTGCGTGATACTGCCGCAGCTGACTCATTTGTGCGCCAGTCTGTTTTACCCTTTTCATCTGAAACTGACACAGGAGACATTGTGCTGGTCAGGGGAATGGGGATGTTGGTGTTCCCAGTGCCCGTGTATAGCCTGAGTCTTGTCTCAGGTTTGGTTAATGGTGATGTTGAGATGGGGGTGCGCCCTGAGTTGCCTGTGGATGCGGTGTGACTGGGAGGAGGGGTTGCCGTGGCTCCTGTTGGCAGCCAGAGAAGTGGTTCAGGAGAGCACAGGTTTTAGCCCCGATGATTTGGTGTTTGGTCATAAGGTATGGGGTCCCATGGCTGTTTTGAGAGATAGTTGGGAAATAACAGAACCTCCCCAAAATCTGCTTGACTATGTCAATGGGTTCAGGCATAGGCTGTTTTTGGCAGTTGGAATGTTGCTGCCAAAATTTCTCATCAGTTGTAGAGCCATTGACGGCACTTTTGAAAAAAGAGGCACAATTTGTCTGGTCAGACAGATGTAGACTGGCGTTTGAGAATGTCAAGGCACTTTTGTGTGCGGCACCTGTGTTGGCTGCTGTTGGATGAGTTTTTTTCCCTGCAGGTGGATGCCTCTAATGTGGGGGCAGGGGCTGTACTTTTGCAGTCGGAAGAGCACGGGGGTTGAAAGACCTGTGGCCTTCTTCTCTAGGAAGTTTAATAAGTACCAGCTCAATTACTCTGTGATCAAGAAGGAGGCACTAGCGTTAATATGGGCATTGCAGCATTTTAATGTATATTTGGGATCTGGTCTTTCTCCGCTGGTTGTTTACACCGATCATAACCCACTGAGTTTCCTGCGGTGGCTTCAAAATCCAAATCAGAGGTTGATGCGGTGGGCATTGTTTTTACAGCCATACCACTTGGATATTCATCATATAAAGGGATCAGAGAATGTGATAGCAGATGCCCTTTCTCGGTTGCCCTAGTTGTGTTTGTGTTCTCACTGATTGTCTATTCTGCTGTTTAACAGTTCTGCCTTCTCACTACTCTCTTAATTTGCTCCTAGGATCCAGGTTGCTGAGAGTGGCTGACGGGTGTAGAGTTGGAGGAGTGGAAAGATAATGTGGTGGGACCCCATTCTTTAGGAGGGGGTGTGACGGCCTGCCCCTCTGTCTGCTCACTGGCTTTCTCACTTCCTGGGTGGAAGTTGTGGGCAGGTCGTCAGGCCAATTTGCCTCACCTGTGTGTGTATGTGAACCAGGGTATTTAAGGGCTGTCTAAGCTGGCATTCTCCCTCTTGCTGCTTCCAGACTTGGGCTTGGTTCTGGATTTCCACCTGCCATGGGGAATTAAGTATTGTTTCCTCCTGCATTCAACACTTTCACACAGCACACTCCACTCACCCATACACTGCATACATGACTGACACTTAACATAAAACCCCACTCATACTTTTAGTTTATTATGATCTAATTTCAACTTAAATGATTTAACAGTTATTTACTTTCAACTTAAATGATTTACTAATAAATTACATTTTGATTTGGTACTTCATGTGTGGACTCCCTTTTTTGCCACTAACTGGCCCGGTTTGTGACAGCATCTTAATGTTTTCATTTATGTCTTAACATTTACCCAAGTTTGCATTTATCTTAGCAGAATGTAAAAAAAATGAAAAGCTGATGTTATGTGCTGGTTTTGTTTGAACATTTCTTTAAGACAAATGCAGAAAATTCACTGAGAAACGATTCTCCTTTTGTGAAAAACAAGGAAATATCTGCACACTGAATAGTTTTAAGTCCCGTAGGTGGTATTATTTATTTGTGACGTTGTGACATATGAGAAGGTTCTGTGGGTATTGCTCGGTATTGAGGCTTATATAGTAAGGCTAAAAAAACCCAAAAACACATAATTGGCTGATTATCTTGCTATTTGCCTCACTATAAAAATGTCACAATACCTTTGCCTGAGGAAGACCCTCTCAGAGTTGGCAACATAGCGAACAAGTGATACCTCCTTGGGGGCTTCAAAACTATTGTGTCCAGCTAATTCTTTGTTTTTCACTTTGAGCCCTTTTATCCAGTCACATTCTTCTGTGTTAAAACTAGACTTCTAACAGAGCAGCTAACAAAGGGTACTCTCCAAAATCTTCTCATGCTCTGCTGCTGGGTGTAAGGTGCTTAGTTATCTTCAAGTACAAAGTTAAAATAAGCAGGCCCACACAGAAATGGACTACTTAATTTTTTGTCAATGACAATGTTAAACATTAATGCTTAATGTTTTATCTGTAGTGTATGATTTGTTTGTCCTTTCAATTAACAGTCAGATTTGATTGTGAAATACAACATTCAGTCAGTAACAAAGACAAAAGGAGTGCAAATATAAATAGAATTTATTGAAATTTTAAACAAGTTATAGATGAATATCAAAAACTCAACATTAGCCATGACAGCCTGGGCTATGTTCAGACCTAACAAAATGTGTCCTAAAGGCCAAATTCAAAAGCAGTGACACTGCCAACAGTATGCAGTTCAGTGCGTTTGGAGGTGGTCTTTAAGATAATTAACTAATTTACTTAAAAACATATAATTTCTCCTAGGTGTGGGATGAATGTGTCTGATGTGAGGGTGCTCAATTATGGCACCATTTAAACTATGAACAAATGTAGCCATAACACTGTAAACACATTTCCTGGCCTTATCAATCTTTGCTGGATTGCCAGCAGCCTCCCACCTGCACCTTTGGGCCAATGAAGAAAATATTATCTTAATGCCAGGATGCTGGGGATGAAGCTGGTGCAGGTCCTCCTTCATCATGCTGACCAGCTTGACACTGCTGACCTTCCCCATGTCATTGCCACCACAGTGGATGATGAGGACATCTGGTGCTGCTCTTCCTCGCAGGGAGTGGGAAAAGAAGGAGAGAAGGCCTCCCTACTGCAGTCCACCCCAGCCAAACCAGCAGACACGGACGCCCGGCATGCTGAGGGTGCTTCCCAAGGTCTCTGCAGCTCTCTGGACATCACGCCGGACATAGCTGTCACCAATGCTCCAAACTGTGCATATGAAAGTAAAATGAGTGTAATAAATAATTAGCGTTATATAAAAACATTGAAGGTTTTTTTTTTTTTTTTAAGATAACAGCTGAATCATTGTTTCAAGGTTTGTTGTATAATGTTAGTTTCCACCAAACTCAACTTACCTCAAGTTTCGTGAGGGAGCTGCAGCGGAGCTGGCACCAAGCGGGAGCAGCCAACACCACAGGGCTAGCCAAAGTAGCGTAGCTTGTTAGCCTCGTAGCTTGTTAGCCTTAGCTAACTTAGCAGCGCAGAGCGAGGTTGGCGTGTTTAAGCAACCAGGCTTCCTTCGGCCCGCCTCTTTGCCCATTTTTGATTGTCCAGGAGTTGGGCGGAGTCAGGCACTGCCAAGATGGCGACATCCATAGCTGAGTATTTTGAGCTTCAATCCCGCTCCTCAGAAACGGATGGGTGACGTCACGGTGACTACGTCCATTATTTTATACAGTATATGGATAAAACATTAAAAACTGATCATGGTGGTTGAGTTGTCATGCAGCTCCCACTGGCTGCACATTGGCTGCAGCAGTTCCTACATGAATTATGGGTGTTGTAGTTTGAAGAAGAGAAATTGCAGCCGCAAGGACAGGGAAAGCGCAGGCAGCCACGTGAAGGAGTGATTTGCACGTTGCAGTGCAGCCTCTTGTTATAGCCTCTTGTTCTAACTGTTCAAAACTGTTCTATAAACTGATACAGCTGTAACGAATGTACTAGGTGTCTTTTATTTTGTTAGCTTTTATTTTTTATTAAGTTTAAAGAACAAGTGCACTTACATTGATCACTTCCATGAAATAAAACGAGAAATCGGAAAAGAGGAAAATAATTTAGAAAATTGTTAAAATAAAATTAGGGAACTGATCACAGATGTATTGTTTCTGTGTGTTTTTACATCTATTGTTGCCTTAATCTGCAGCTATGCTTTTAATGAAGCTGACATGTCAAGACAGTCAAGCACCCCCCTGGTGGTCGAGACTGAAGGTTGCAGCACTCTTTATTGGGACTAATCTCAAAAACAATAGAATGTGGAGGAAGAAGAGCGTGTTGTTTGTTTGGTCGGAGGGTGGTACGGCGGATTGTTGGCATAAACCGATTTGTGACTGGGTCTGGATTAGATTTAGGTCATGGATAGTGATGATATGGATGAGGATAATTTTCCAAAAGAAGCTTGGCAGTTGTGTAGTAATAATCAAAGTCTGGGCAAGGAAGAGGTAGAGGGAGCGGACTTAGTGCTCAGCGTTTAGGTGCTGGTAGTGCTAGGGAGGAAAAAAGAAAAGAACGTGAGGATGAATGGGGAGAGAGAGGTAGAGACGTGAGAAGGAGAGTAGTCCACGATCTTGATTCTGACTTAAAGGTGATCATTAAGTTTAAGGAAGGTAATGATATTAGGGCTGTGGGACTGGTGGCTTTAACAGCTGGATTAAAGAAGGCTTGTGGGGAGATTGAAATGGCGAAAGTGCTGAGGGATGGAAATTTACTAGTCAAGTGTAAGGAGGGCGTGCAAAAGGAGAAAGTCATGAGAGTGCAAACTATCTGTAAGAAAGAAGTAGCGGAGGTTAGAGTGTTTGGTGAGCGTGGCGCAAGAGGAGTCATTTCAGGAGTGGCTCTTGGCGAAAATTTGGAGGATATGAAGAAAAACATTAAAGGAGGAACGGTGGTGGGTATTAAAAGGCTGATGGCTAAGCGGGATGGAGTTAGAGTTGAGAGTACATCACTGCTCCTGGAATTTAAAAAGCAACGATTGCCTGAGAGAGTAAAGATAGGCTTTGTGAGCTTTAATGTGCGTGAGTATGTTCCTCCTCCAATCAGATGTTTTAGGTGTCAGCGGTATGGGCAAGTAGCTGCCATTTGCAAAGGTAATCAGAGGTGTGGAAAGTGTGTGGGAAACCATGAGTATGGCCATTGCAGGGATGATGAGGTGAGGAAGTGCTGTAACTGTGGCGGGGATCATACAGCTGCCTATGGGGGTTGTCCAGCTAGGAAAAAGGCTGTTGTAGTGCAGCAGGTGAGAGTAGCTAAAAACCTTTCTTATGCTGAAGCTGTGAAAGAAGTTGAGAAAGAGAACAAGGAGGAAAATATAAGCCAGAATAATCTGCAGAGTGAAACCATGATTAATTCTGAGCGTGTGGTGCTGTGTATAGCCTATGTGATAAATTGTACTGAACAGGCTAAAAACAGGACAGAGAAAATCAGAATCATAGTGAAGGCTGCTGCAAGATTCTTAAATCTGAGTAGTTTATCTTGGGAAAAGATAAATGCTGATCTTAACAGGATAGGTGAGGCCCCTGAGACAACCTCTCCATCACCATTGAGAAGTCAACCTTACTGATATTGCAATGGAACGCTAGAAGTCTTATTGCAAATGGACAGGAATTTAAAGGTTTTATTCAAGATCTAAGTGATAAGCCTGATGTGATCTGTGTTCAGGAATCCTGGCTAAAGAGTTCATTGGATTTTGTGATAAAGGGATATTCTAGTATCAGGAGAGATAGGGTGGAGGGTAATGGTGGAGGGTATGTAACTTTTGTAAAGCGGGGATTACAGTTTAGAGAGCTAAAGAAAGGGGATGATCTGGAATATATATGTGTTGAGGTATGGACTAAAGAAGGGAATTTGAGTGTTGTTAATTTTTATAATCCATGTAAACAGATTGAGTCAGGGCATTTAGAGGAAATTTGGGAGGGTTTGGGTGAGAAGGTCATTTGGTGTGGGGATTTTAATGCCCATAGCTCACTCTGGGGGGATAAAAATGATATAAATGGTAGTGTAATTGAAGAGTTTTTAGATGATAAAGAATTAGTATGTTTGAATGATGGTACTTACACAAGAATAGATGTTGCAAGAGGTAGTGAGTCTGCCATAGATCTCACAATTGTATCTCAAGCTTTAGCGGGCAGATGTAATTGGGAGGTGTTAAATGAGAGCACTCTGGGTAGTGATCACTACCCGGTGGTGGTTCAGTTTGAGATTGAGCTAGTAAGAGACCAGGTGGTAAGGAATGGGAGATGGATTTTGAGGAAAGCAAACTGGGAATCCTTTACAGGCTTCAGTGAGATGGGGCTGGTGGGTATTGGGGATAATGCCTGTGTTGACTCCACGTGCAATGCAGTTACTAATAGCATAATTAGTGCTGCTGAGTTAACTATTCCTAAGTCCACACCTGGTAGTAGAGGAAGAATGGTCCCTTGATGGTCTGAGGCATGTAGTGGGGCTGTCAGAGACCGGAATAAGGCTTTTAGATCCTTAAAGCAGACTTTAAATTTTGGAAGTTTAATTAGATATAAGCAGTGTCAAGCTGTGGTTAGACGCACAGTCAAGAATGCAAGAAGGGAATATTGGAAAAAGTTTTGTGAGTCAATTGAAAGAACAACTCCAATTCAGAGAGTATGGGGCATGATTAAGAAGATGAGAGGAAATGGGAGGGAATTTGAGTACCCAGTAATGATGGTGGAGCAAAGGCCTATTACAAATAGTAAAGACAAGGCTGAAGCTGTAGCTAAGGCATTGGTAAAGGTGCATAGTTCAGAAAATCTAACTCATGAGGAAAGAATAGGAAGAGAAATGACAATAGGAAAATACAGAGATGTTATAACTGAGGAGGTAGGAGATGGGGAAGTTTTAAATACCCTGTTTACTTTGAATGAGCTTAATAGTGCATTAAAGAAGGTTGGAAAGTCTACTCCAGGGAGGGATATGATTTGTTATGCAATGTTAGACAATTTGACTGATAAAGGGAAGGAGGTGGTATTGAGGTTATTCAATAAGGTATGGTCAGAGGGAGTCATCCCAACCGCATGGAAACAATCGGTTATTATTCCCATTAGGAAACCTGGGAAAGACGCAAAGAACCCTAGCAACTACAGACCTATAGCGTTAACGTCCTAAATGGGCAAGGTTATGGAAAGAATGGTAAATGACAGATTGGTAACTGTGTAGCAATCAAACCAGAGTGGTTTTAGGAAGGGAAGGGGGACTATGGATCCTGTAGTTGCCCTTGAGCATTCAATAAGAAAAGCCCAGGTTAATAAAGAGTCTGTTTTAGCCATATTCTTTGATGTTGAAAAAGCTTATGACATGGTGTGGAGAGAGGGCCTTCTTATTAAACTGAGGCAGATGGGTATTAATGGAAGAATGTTTCAGTGGGTCAGTGACTTTTTATCTGGTAGGAAGATTACAGTTAAAATTAATGAAGCATATAGTAATGAATATATAGTTGAGAATGGCACTCCACAAGGTAGCATTATCAGTCCAGTGCTATTCTTGATTATGATTAATGATGTTTTTAAAAATTTAGACTGATCAATTAATGTAGCATTATTTGAAGATGATGGGGCTATGTGGAAGAGAAGCAGGGATGTTAACTTTGTTGTCAATAAGATGCAGCAGGCAGTGAATGATGTTCAAAAGTGGGCCCTTGAGTGGGGATTCAGAATTTCTATAGACAAGACGAAAACAGTGTTCTTTACTAGGAGGACTATTCCCCAAGAGTTAAAGTTGAAAATATCAGGTGCAGATCTGGAAAGAGTTGAGTGCTTTAAATATTTAGGTCTTTGGTTTGACAAGAGGTTAACCTGGTCTGTGCATATTCAGAAGATGATTGAAAAATGTAAAAAAGTGTTAAATGTGATGCGATGCTTGCGTGGGGTGGATTGGGGCGCAAATAGGCCAGGTATTGGCCTATTACTGCATCTTGCTAACTCGCTAAGTCTCCAAAAGTAGATCAGGAGCCAGAGCCTTCAGCTATCAGGCTCCTCTCCTGTGGAATCATCTTCCTGTTACGGTCTGGGAGGCAGACACCATCTCCACATTTAAGACTAGACTTAAGACTTTCCTCTTTGATAAAGCTTATAGTTAGGGCTGGCTCAGGCTTGCCCTGTACCAGCCCCTAGTTAGGCT
>NC_065518.1:37270545-37273449 GCF_006386435.1 Epinephelus moara | reverse complement strand
TGTCCGTCCTGGAAGAGGGATCCCTCCTCAGTTGCTCTTCCTGAGGTTTCTACCGTTTTTTTTCCCCCGTTAAAGGGTTTTTTTTGGGGAGTTTTTCCTTATCCGCTGCGAGGGTCATAAGGACAGAGGGATGTCGTATGCTGTAAAGCCCTGTGAGGCAAATTGTGATTTGTGATATTGGGCTTTATAAATAAAATTGAATTGAACTGAATTATGAGAACTATTTATATTAGTCTCTGTTTGACTATGGGTGTGTGGCCTACAGGTCTGCAGCTAAGTCCCTGTTAATGAAATTGGATGTAATCCAATATAAAGCACTGAGGTTATGTTGTGGAGCAATGAAGACTACCCCTGTCAGTGCAATCCAGGTTGAAATGGGTGAAATGCCTCTTCATATCAGGAGGGATCAGTTAACTGTGGTTTATTGGGCTAACCTGAGAGGGCATAAGGAAGACCATATTAGTCAATCCTCCTAACTTCATTGTCAAGAAAGGGATAAGGCCCAAGTTAAAAGCTTTGGGTGGGTTACTGCTCAGAAAGCAGGTGAAATGGGCCTCCAGGTGCTGAATGTGTGTCCTACAGTGTCCTTTCCAGCAGTTCCACTGTGGTTACTGAGAAGCCCTGTTATTGATTTAGATCTTTTAGAATTAAAAAGGTGTGAGGAAATCAACAGCTTTATAGTAGAGAGTCATATTAGAGACATGTATGGGGATAAAGTTGTGGCATTTACAGATGCATCAAAATCAGAAGATGGGAAAGTTGAGTTGCATTTGTAATTCCTAGTCTTAAGGTCTGAAAAAGAGAGACTGAATAATGATCTTGCTGTTTATACTGCAGAGTTAGTAGCTATCCTCATTGCTCTAGTCTGGTTTGAGAGTAACAGGCCTAGGTATGGGGTGCTAATTGCTTCAGATTCTGCATCTGCACTGATGAGTATCCAAAACACTACATCTCAATCCAGACAGGACATTGTCTTAGATATTGTACAGAAGATTAGTAGGCTATTAAACTCTGGTATAAATGTTAGTCTCCTATGGGTGCCTGCTCACTTAGGAGTCAGAGGTAATGAGCAAGCTGATAAGAATGCTAAGAAAGCATGTGAATCTCCTGAGGTTACCATGGATATAAGCTTTAGTAAGGCTGAAATTAAGACTATTGTCAAGGCCAGGAGGAAATGGCAAAGTAACTGGAATAATGCTATCACTGGGAGGAAGTACTATAGTGTCCAAAGGTATGTTGGTGATGCTAGACCAACAACTAGATCAACTCAAAAGGAAGACATTATCTCTAGGATGAGATTTGGGCATACTGGTTTAGGCAGTACTTTACTTACTTTAAAGAAACATGCTAATGGTAAATGTAGTGTATGTAGTACTGCTGAGACTGTAGAGCATGTTATTGAATACTGCTCCAAATTTGACCAGGAGAGACAGCAACTCATTCAGGAGCTGGAGTCAGAAAGTGTGCCTTTAAACATAAAGACTATCCTCCAGAAAAATTCAGGCGAGGTTTGCTTCAGGTTTTTGTTTTATTACTTGAGTAGAACTGGTCTGATCAGAAGAATTTAGATTTTTTATTTTGTTTTTTTCCCCTCGTGAATATTAATTTATCCAGACCCACACTCCATTTCGGTAGGTGGCGGTAATGCTTCCATGCGTTGTTTGCCAACCGCCATAAAACTAGAAAAAGAAGAAGAAGAAGAAGAAGAAGAAGAAGAAGAAGAAGAAGAAGAAGAACAATAGAATGTAATGGCGAGGTGTACTGCATCTGTGTTCAAGTGTGTTATTGTTGAAAGCAATAAATATGACTTTATAAAACCACTTTTTGTAACATATGTCAATCTTTTGATCATCTGCCACAATAATGTAATGAATTTAAAGGGGAAGTTCCGTTTTTTACAACCTGGACCTTATTCCTGGCATTAAATACGGTTGTTTACTCATCCAGATAAGTTTGGTGTCATTTGGAGTCCTTCGGAAGATATTTAGATCCGCGAGAGCCGCGTACATCCATATAGTGGGAGTGATCGGGTCAGCGACAATGAGGCTCTAAATAACACATTATCTGCCGCGAAACTCGTTCATTTCACCAATATGTTTTTATGAATCGCTAGAGTTGCTTGTCATCGTCATCATCCGGGTCATTTATACTCATAGATACAGTATATATAGATAGATGCCGCACCCTGGCTTGTGGGATGCGTCAATACTGCCGCCATCTTGCCTAGGTGCTCTGACCGGTTCAGACCCATGTCAGACTCGGCAAAAATACCACATTTTTGCTCTGCATTTGGGTGTACAAACTAAAGAAGTGTTAAAACCAAGCAGAAGGGAATAACATTCCACAGGTAAGAAGCTGTTTTACAATATTTTACTGTTACGAACATGTTTAATGAGATATATATCTCAAAAAGTGATCCTTCTTTTAAGCTAATCAAGTAAAGTAACTGTCCTGATCTGGTCCTAATGCCAAATTAAGCTAACGCTATGTCACACAACTTAAAGAAAAAAGGGTAACATTTAACGTTATATAATATTACTTATAAAATTATGATGCTTTGTCAAACAGCTATGTCGGTGTAGGCCTATGTGTTATTCCAAATTGTCAACTATCTGTTTTATGGCACCAATGTGACATAACGCAGTATAACGTTAGTAGTTAACTTGTGGCCTGAATTGTAACTGCAAATTATGTGGAACTGCGTTTTTGTGACACACTTATTTTGTGTGTAGTTTCCCAAAAAACACAGATAGGAGACAGGCATGAGTAGCAGCAGTGAGGAGAAAGGACTTTGTCCCGAGTGACTCCTCAGTCATCTGCAGCTGTCACTTCAGACCTGAGGACTTCGACAGGACTGGGCAGACTCCTAAAAATAATACTAGCTACTGTACACTGTATTTTTTG
>NC_065518.1:37262706-37268780 GCF_006386435.1 Epinephelus moara | reverse complement strand
TCTGAAACATTTAAGTGTGGAAAACATGCAAAAAAGTAAGAAATCAGGAAGGGGGCAAACACTTTTCACACCACTGTATATATATCTATGATTTATACTGACCTACTAACCTCTGACCTGGATGATGTCATCGCGCCGCCGCACACCCGGCAAGGCTCTGTTTACGCTCTGTTTAGGCTGAAACATGGCTGAATATTTGTCAGATTTTGAGGTTGTGGACGACAACTTTGAATATGATGGACGTCCTTACCGTTTTGAGCCAGAGTATACGGATGAGGAGCTCTTTGAAAGGAGGATGCGGAGGCAGAGAGAGGAACAGCTGGCCAGAGAACAACAAACCACTGCAAGTCCGAGCTAACCGATGCTAACTGGTGGTGTTCTTGTGACAATGTTCCTCTATGCCAACAGAGGAGGAATGCCTTTGTTGCTCCAAGTGGGATTTGTGGCCAGGAGATACACGTCTGGATGTCTCCAGAAATGACTGTCTCACAACAGAGGATTTCACTTCTATGATCAACCGGGCTGTTGTAGAGACTTTTTTTCGTGTCCCGAAAGTAAACTGGAAGACCCAGCCTACACAGTAGCCTACACACATGCAGTAGCCTACACACATGCACAAGTTGTTTTCATTGAATTTGTTTGCTTGATAAGTAAATAACTATGAGAATTTACATTTCTTTAGTTTCTTCTCATCGCTTGTGTAGAATGGCCCGCACACTGCACAAAAAGCAGAGGAACTTCTTATGCAAAACGTGAATTTATTATTACATAGTGCTCAGTGACAAAAAGTGAGAAACAGAAAGGTGAACGCTTCGGTGGTAAAGAGGATTGTCTTTACGAATTGCCTCTGACATCATCCAGGTCAGAGGTTAGTAGGTCTGTATAAATGACCCGGATGATGACGATGACAAGCAACTCTAGGGATTCATAAAAACATATTGGTGAAATGAACGAGTTTCGCGGCAGATAATGTGTTATTTAGAGCCTCATTGCCGATCACTCCCACTATATGGATGAACGCGGCTCTCGCGGATCTAAATATCTTCCAAAGGACTCCAAATGACACCAAACTTATCTGGGTGAGTAAACAACCGTATTTAATGCCAGGAATAAGGTCCAGGTTGTAAAAAACGGAACTTCCCCTTTAAATGAAAATAGGCTACCTCAAGTTGAGGGCTTTCTCAGCAATTTTGAGATGAGATTAAAAAAGATATTAATTAGATCAATTAATTACAGATCATAATTAATTAATCTCTCCATTTTTTTAATCTCTTGACAGCACTAAGTATATTTAATGTTTTCTTTTTTGGCTCTACTGGGGTCCGTTTCACAAAGCAGGTTCAACAAACTAATCTAACTAGTCTAATCCTGAACTCTGAGTTGATCTACTCTGAGATAGGAAACTCTGAGTTTCAATCAGTTTAATCAACTCGGAGTAGTTTCACCTGGAGTTAAGTGTGTGCACCACAACTATAAAAAGCCAGCATCAATGGAGCCCCGATTCGATGAGTCACCATGGCAACGGGGACGGGGAGGGCTGCGTTTTTCACCCCACTAAAATTAGAAATCTTAATGCGCTCATAGTGCGAGTTTGCACACGTTTTCAAAAACAAGTGCAACACCGCTGCAGCTGCAAAAGAGAGGGAGACGGCGTGGGAGAATGCATAAGTTTAAATGTAGTCCTTTGCAATCGCAATAATATTACAGGGGAAAACTGCTTGAATGGTAGCCTATTAATTTATTTCATTTAGGTGCAATCCCGCGGGGGAGAAGCGCACTTGGCAGCAGTTTAGGATGAAATATAAAAATATTGTTCAAACAGGTAAGACCTCTGCATAATCTCATGGGGGTACCTCATTTTGATCATGTTTTACATTGTAAAGTAAATATTAAGTGGCTGTTTGACTGTGCAGTTGTTTTATCCCCAACATAATGCTGTTTTCACACACATAAATGTCTTCTCATCTATATCATGTTCTGTTAAATAACTAAGCCTATTTAAACTAACACAGACTTCTACTCAGCCAACAGAAAGAAGGCAGATGCCTGTAAAACGAGCACACTTTTCTGACCGCCCTGCATACAGTTGCCTTACTCAAGTGCACAGCGTCTCTGACATTGTACAAAAACTTCCATTTGCAAAGAAACACAGCGCATTTTTATACAGTCTATGAGCGCAACACACAATATCTGCTGGGGTGTGAGAGCATGACTACGATTGGTAATGTTGCAAATGTAAGGACGGATTAGGTTGTGTATGTAGATGATGGACTGTGACGTGAAACGGTACCGCTCAAAAAGATAATTGTGTGGAAATACTCCTGACGAATATTTAATTTTCTGCGCAGTCTTCATCCACGGGATCGTTATCAAAAGGACATGCCATGTTAGTGAAAAAACCTGGTCCCGACCAGGTTAGGTTCATAGAGTCTGTTACTACGGTAACTGACTGAGAGCTTAAGTTACCTCGCTCTCTGAAACAGGCTAGAGTTACCCCTCTTTCTCTGCTTTGAGTTACCTCCCTTTTTGAAACGGAAAACTCAGAGTTTCCCTCATTTCAGGGTTAACAGACCAGAGTCTGTTTGTTTTAGTTTTCACTAAACCTGCTTTGTGAAATGGACCCCTGCTCTGTATACAATTATGTAGGAGCTGACA
Organism: Epinephelus moara; assembly: GCF_006386435.1. NCBI lineage: Eukaryota > Metazoa > Chordata > Actinopteri > Perciformes > Serranidae > Epinephelus > Epinephelus moara. The sequence continues at coordinate 37,266,125 of NC_065518.1, read as the reverse complement.
GAAACTGATTATAAAAGGGTAGGCGTAATAAGCTAAGCTTCAGCCTACACCTTTTCGGTCTTGTTTTGTTTGTTTGTATTTTGGTGTAATGCTATATTAGCACTGACTTTAGGTTTATTTGTTGTTTTCTTTTCTTCTCTGTTGTATTTGAGTCCATATTTTGAAAATGACCAAAATAAACTAAACAAAACAGGAAAAAAAAAAAGAAAAAAACATCAAAACATCAATTATTCCTGCTGGCTCACCTACACCTTCATCAGAGCCCTCACTTGCCACTTCACTGCTAGATGAATTTACTCCCATTACTCATAGGGATCTGGTTGGGATTGTGGCCAACACTAACCTCACCTCCTGTAAGTCTGATAATTTTCCCTCCAGGTTTTTCAAATAGGTTTTGGAGTCATTGCCCCCTGTCTTCTCAGTATTGTAAATGAGTCTTTTCTATCTGGCTTGGTCCCAGACAACTTTAAGCAGGCTTGTATTCAGCCTTTCCTCAAGAAACCTGGTCTTGATCCAAAACAAACAAAAAAAAAAAAATCACTTCCCCATAACAGTCATCCCATTTCCAAATTACCTCCGATCTCAAAAATTGTTGAAAAAGCGGTCGCTAAGCAGCTTTTAGAAAACATGGAGGGAAACAATATATTTGACAAATTCCAGTCTGGTTTTAGAAAGAATCATAGCAGGGAAACAGCCCTACTCAGAGTAAGAAATGGCATCCTGATTAGTGCGGATTCTGGAAACTTTACCATTCTCATCTTACTGGACTTGAGTGCAGCGTTCGTTACGGTGGATCACAAAATTGTTCTCAACAGACTCAGAAACTGGGTTGGCATAGACGGGACTGCGCTTAACTGGTTTTCATCCTACCTATCAGACAGGGTATTCAAAGTAACTGTGGACAACTTTAGCTCTTCAACAGCTCCCATGTCATGTGGGGTCCCGCAGGGCTCAGTCCTTGGCCCTATACTGTTCAGTTTGTTGTTGCCCCTTGGACATATTATTTACCATTTCACCCCTGTGTCGTACCATTGTTACGCTGATGATTCCCAGTTGTATGTGTCACTTAACCCGGAAAATCATAGCAATTTGGACTCTCTATACTGCTGCCTCACTTCCAATTTCCTACAACTCAACACAGATAAGACTGAAGTACTGGTTATCGGTCCTGATCATATTTCTAACAACATTGCCCCTCACCTTGGACCACTAACAATTAACACAAAACAGTCAGCTTGAAACTTGGGAGTTGTTTTCGACCATCAACTCAACTTCAATCAGCACATTAATAAACCTTGTTCAGTCCTGCTACATACAAATAAGAAATATTGCCAAAGTCAAACCAATGCTCCCCAGAAACATTAGTTGAACAGCTCATCCACGCCCTCGTTTTCTCCCGTCTGGACTATTGTAATTCATTATTCACTTGCATAAATGATACAGCAGTTGCCCGGTTACAGTTAATACAGAATGCAGCAGCAAGACTACTCACAAACACTCATCGTAGGGAACACATCACTCCAATCCTCGCAGAATTACATTGGCTCCCCATCCGTTTCAGAATCCAGTTTAAAATTCTTTTAGTCACCTATAAATCTCTTCATGGTCTTGCTCCACTTTATATTTCAGAGCTCCTAACCCCCTATTCTGCACCCTCAGATCTGAGAATCAACTGCTGTTAAAGGTTCCACGGTCCAGGCTCAAAACAAAGGGAGATCGTGCTTTTACTGTTTTAGCCCCAACACTTGTGGAACAAGGTCCCCCTCAGTATCAAGTCAGCTGAGTCAGTGCCCCATTTTAAAAAAAACTTTTAAAAACCCTCCTATACAGACTGGCATTTGTGTAATTAATTTGTGTAATTAACTTTTAATTGTCTTTCGCATATTTTAATGTTGTTTCTCTTATAATGTTTTATCATTGGATCAGTTTTACTGTATGATGTTTTTTTGTATTTTGTGAAGCACCCTGTAACCCTGGTTTTGAAAGGTGCTATAGAAATAAAGTTTATTATTATTATTATTATTAACTGCCAAAAACGAACCAACAAGATGGAGCAGCGAAACTGTTTGAAACAGCTGTTCTGTATTTTGAAACAGTCAGTAACATTCAGTAAATATTTCATGTTTCATTACTTTATATTCATGTAACAAATATACAAATGTCAATTAGATGGTAATCTGCATGTGAAATTCAGAAAAACAAATAAAAAATCGGTTATGTATATTCTATGCGGCTATTATAGTAAAAAATGCGGACACATGTGTTAAATTAACAGTCCCTTTATTCCAAAAGTTGTAAAGAAAGCAATGGAAGAACATTTAATAAAGCCCTGGAGGGCGGGAGTGGATGAACCCGGTTAAAGAGTACCCGTCCAGACGGTATGCTCTAAAACTAAAGCTAGCGCGCCCGCAAGGAGGCAGGGATCATATTATTGGTCAACAATAAACCTGGCGTTCTATTGGTTAGGAGATTTTGACAGGGTTGTTACACAAAAAAATCCAAGCGCACGGCAGAGATCTGAGAGCAGAAATTCCACAAGCTCACAGAAGCAGCTTGAGCGTGAGGAGAAGACCTGAAGCTGGAGCAGGAAATCTGTGCAAGCAACATTGTGTCTGAGTGCAAACATACAGTTTGAGCAGAAACAGAGTAGATCTAAGCACAAGCAGAGGCTATTTGAGTGCGAGGGCAGGGTTTTGAGGGACAATATTCCAAAATCTGAATGTGAAATCAATAAATAATGCTCTCAAATTGATATACCACTCTCTTGAATAAAGATAGGAAAAAAGCTTCATAATTAAGGAGTAAGGAAGAGAGGGGTAGAGAGGAAGAGATGGAGAGAGAGTGGAAGATTATTCATATCTCAGTTGTATATGCTATCCTTATCTATTTGATTAGCCAACCTGCTCATCAAAACAAGTGCTGTTTTTCATTATTTTGCACTGTCCTGCACGAAGGTAACTTGTACTTTGAGTAATTTTATAACCAGGTACTTTTTTTACTTTTACTTTTACTTCAGGTACTCGTTTTTATGGGAGTAATTGGACTTTTACTTGAGTATAGATTTTCAGTAGTCTACCTACCATTGGTGTTTTCACAGATGTACCACAGTCTTTTAAGGTAGCTGTAATTAAACCTCTACTAAAAAAGCCCACCCTGGATCCAGAGGTGTTAGCCAACTATAGACCAATATCTAATCTTCCCTTTATGTCAAAGATCCTTGAGAAAGTAGTCGGAGACCAGCTGTGTGATTTTCTCCATGATAATAATTTATTTGAGGAATTTCAGTCAGGATTTAGAGTGCATCATAGCACTGAGACAGCACTAGTTAAAATTACAAATGACCTTCTGATTGCTTCAGACAAAGGACTTGTCTCTGTACTTGTTTTATTAGATCTTAGTGTGGCGTTTGACACAATTGA
>NC_065518.1:37244756-37261941 GCF_006386435.1 Epinephelus moara | reverse complement strand
TCTCTCTCTCTCTCTCGTATTCTATTACTGCATCTTGCTAACTCGGCCATTCTGGATGTCACTAACTCGGCTTCTTCTCCGGAGCCTTTGTGCTCCACTGTCTCTCAGATTAACTCATATCGCAGCGGTGCCTGGACAGCGTGACGTGTGTGGTTGTGCTGCTGCCGTGGTCCTGCCAGATGCCTCCTGCTGCTGCTGCCATCATTAGTCATTAGTCATACTACTACTGTTATTATACACATATGACTATATGACTCCTCAGTTGCTCTTCCTGAGGTTTCTACCGTTTTTTTTTCCCTGTTAAAGGGGGTTTTTTGGGGAGTTTTTCCTTATCCGCTGCGAGGGTCATAAGGACAGAGGGATGTTGTATGCTGTAAAGCCCTGTGAGGCAAATTGTGATTTGTGATATTGGGCTTTATAAATAAAATTGATTGACTGATTGTCTGTGACAGGGTGTGGAATGAGTCACACCTCTTCTGTGTTGATAGAAATAATAATAATGATGCATTAATGATAAAGTGCATGAAAATGAGATTACAATAAGTTTACAAAAATAAAAAAAATGTGTATAGAGGTAAAAACAGAACAAAAGGAAATAAAACACAAAAGTTACAAATCCCAAAAGTAGTAAGTAAAACATTAAAAAGGAAAGCTTTCCTCTAAAAATATGTTTTAAGCAATGATTTAAAAAATGGGTAATGTGCTAGCCTAATCTCCTCATGCAGAGAATTCCAGAGCCTTGGGGTCTCAATGGCAAAAGCCCGGTCACCTTTAGTTACCAGCCTTGATCTTGGGATGACTAGTGAGGGTAGGCTTGAGAATCTAAGGTAACGACTTGGAGAACAGGTAGTCAGAAGCTCAGCTATATAATTGGGGGCTAAACCATGTTGAGCTTTAAAAGTTATTCAAAGAATTTTAAAATCAATTCTGAAGTTAACCAACAACCAATGGAGGGAGGCCAGAATTGGGGTGATATGTTATACCTACAATCTTTCCCTGTTAAAAATACGAGCTGCAGCATTCTGTACTAGTTGAAGCTGAGCTACTACAGATTTACTGAGGCACGTAAACAGTGCATTGTGGTAGTAAAGGTGTGAGAATACAAAAGCATGAATTAGCCTTTCTAGGTCAGGAAAAACACAGCTGATTTAAGTTAGGTTATATTTCTTAGGTGGAAGTAGCAGGATTTAATGAGATTATTGACATGTGGTTCAAAGTTAAATTGAGATTCAAAAGCGATGCCTACATTTTTCGCTGTAGATTTTATATTAGTTGCCAGAGCAATAAACAGTTGTAATATGCTTGCTGGGTGATTAAGATCAAAGATTATTACTTCTGAAAATTACAAGTCATCCATTTCTTAATAGCAGTAATGCCTGGTTCACACTACACGATATTAGCCCAATTATAGTCCAACGCAGCAATGTACGGTGTCGGCATGGATCGTGAATGACAAAGGGTGTCGAATACGATAATCTATAATTTCATCTTGTGTAGTGTGTCACAGTAGACGACAACTGACGCCACATCTGGGACGCCTCATGACTTTCCAACAGAGAGTCTAGCATGTTTGATTTTCTTTTTGTCAATCACACTTTCTCCCGTCACAGCAGTCACTTTGACCAATAGAAACACAGAGCGATCTGCTGCCGTAGACAACTGTGCGGCAACAACACCCCAGCCTTACCTGCCATTATCATCAAGCTAGCAAACAATGTTATTTATTTATAATGGAGACGGAAATAAAGTAAGAAAATAAAAAAATGGTGGCTTTTACTTACCACAGCTGGACAGAAATGTCATGTAGTGTGAACCAGGCATTAAGCACTCCATTAAAGTGCTCAGACAGCTAACATTATCTGGCTTCTGTTAACATCTGTGTCTGTGTGTGTTTATGTGTGTGTGTATTGGCAACTATCAGATGCTGCATCTAAGCATGCAGCACAAGCCTTCTTCGACTGCCTGCGGACTGAAGTGGAGGAGTATGGGATAATTATCAGCACCATCAGTCATACCTTCATCAACACCTCTGAGGAGCCACCTGTGGAGGAGCAGGCCCCTGAACCGAACGCCCTGGCTGCATGTGAGTAAAAGAACCAGAGACCTAAAGGTAACGACATATAAAAAATAATTCCAAATGGTGTTTCAGTTTATGGAAAATGGATAGGAAGTGTGAAGCCTATTTTTTGGAGTACAGAGACAAATCTCAATGTATCTGTTCTTCCACAGTTATCTCCAGCCAGTTGACCCATGGTGTGCACCCATCAGTCCTGGCCAATGAAATTATTCAAACGGTAAACAGGAGGAGGAGGGAGGTTGTGCTGGCCCACCCTATCCCCAGGGTGGCCCTCTACCTCCGCTCTCTCTTCCCCTCCTTCCTCTTTGCTGTGCTGGCTGCTGGAGTGAAGGACTCAGTCCTGGCTGAGCCAATGCAGTAGGAGAAAATCTGAAATGGAATCACAAAGAGATGTAAAATGAAGAAAGATTTTTTTTGGAAATGGCAGATATATATAATGTATGTGTATGTGTTCCTTAAGCAAGGCTTAAATGGCAGGAGTTTTGGGCCGAATTATCTCTGAATCAGCGCTCCCAAAACTCGAAAGAGAACTCTGGTCTGGGACCTTGGTTGGTACTGATGTTAGGCCCAGATGATCTGGTAATGTGAGATGTTAACAGATCCAGTCTTAAACCTCCTGAACTACTCACAGACTCATTGGGGCTGCCTCAATAATTTCAAACTTGTTCGATATTTAGCATTTAAAATCTGGATGATTACGATTACGATTATATCAATACGGAGGGCTGACAGTGTTGCCAAGCAATGGTAAACATTCTAGCCCTTGAGGCTAACGTTAACCAGCATAGTACTGTTAACAGATATAAAAAATGACAGTTACAATCTCTCGCAGAAGAATAGACAACCTGTGTTGACTGTAGTTCCTTAGACATTTTCTCATCCACACTCGTTTAGCCTTTTGCTTTTGTTTTTTTCTCACTGCATAGCATTGTTAACATTACAGCAAGCTGTTACTATACATCAGTCTCTGTTTGGTTGACATTTGCTCCCTCTGGCATGATAATCTCAATAATACCCTGAAGTGTGTGATGAAGCATTATTTTCAAATCTCGTAGTGTGTGCATGTTTAAGATTAGAGAGATGACCATCTGTGAAGTTTCTCCTTATCTGAAGGCTTCAGGTTTATCATGTGGCAATTAGTTTGTGGTAATTTAATTTAAGTTATAACCCATAAGATTTTACACTTACATTTTGTAATGATCTCTCCATATAGTTTTCATTATTGGTGGCAGAATCCACCATCCACTTTAAATTGCCTTCACATGCACAAGGTATTCACATGAAACAATGCATGTATGTGATTCAGTGGTACTTTTTGTACTTTTATCTCCTTTATATTAGCCCCACTGTTTACTTTATGCCCCTCCTACCACTGTGTCAGCGCAAACAGCAAGTCAAATACATGTAATAAATATTCATCTTGAATTTTATCATGTGTGCACTGTAAGTTTTTCAGTTGATTTACAGATTGATATAATGCACTATATGTATAGAAAAAACAGTACATGCAGAGTACTCATTGTTAGTATTTGCAGATGGAAAAGGCTTAATAGGCTATTTGCAGTGGTGGAATGAAACTGAGTTTATTTACTCAAGTACTACTTAAGTACAATTTTGAGTTATTTTATTTCAGTATTTTCATTTTATGCTACTCTATGGAAGCAAAAAAAAAGTCCAAAAGTTTTTGAATCTTGTAAGCAACTGAATAACTACTTGTGAAAACTTCTCACTTCTGTTTACTCATTGTTCAAATTTAGCACCAATTATATTATGTCAGAATCTTCTATTTCTCCAGTCACCTATCTGGATTTATGTGATGTGAATTCCTCTCTCAGAAGATAATCTAAATTCAAACATTATATACAAGTGTCCAATATTTAAAAACTGCTACTCAAGTTGTTCAGAGTACATCTGTAACTTTCATGGTAAGACACCTAAATTTAATGACAAATTCAAATATTCTGGCTGATGAACAGTCAGACCTGAAAATAATCGTTTAGACATCTTTATCACATGATCCAAAAAAGATAAGTTCATCTGAGTGACAAAGAAATCGGAACACATACATTATTTGACTGAGAGAGTACAATGCGAAACTAACCACTGGAAACCATTTAAAAGTAAAGGATCTCTAGGGGTTCAAGCCTGAAGAGGTGAAACCCTATAGTTTTTGTACTGTTTTATTATTATTATCATCAGGGGCTGGGCAGGCAGTCTTGCCAGGACTCTCTTGTTTTCCTGCTCATTCTTTCTTCTTCTTCTTCTTCTTCTTCTTCTTCCGAGGATATCCTACTTCCCATGTGCGAAAAATCACCAAACCTTGCACAAAGGTCCAGTCCTATGCCAGATTTGCTCAGCTGCAAACACAAGTCAATAGTCCTGATGGTGGCGCTACAGCAAGCGTCTAAAGTTGCAACTTTCACCAAAATGTAGCCCCAATACTGACAAAACTTTTGTACATTTAAACCTATTGCAAATTATGAAGTCCATCACTCTGTTTTTTTCAAAAAATGTAAAACTTCTTAAACCTATCTCCTCCCACAATTTTTGCTCAGTTGACACCGAACTTGCTACAGAGCATCTTCAGACTGTCCTCCACTAATTGTATTCACAGATTTTTCAAAAATTGAACCTACAGTGCATCAAGATGTTTGACTGTAAATAGTACTGTAAACATAAACTTGCAAATTCTTGCTAAATAAGTTTTCAATGTTCATGAAAAAAATTACAAAACTTTGGAGTCATGGTAAAGGATGTTGAATATCAGAATTTTATATCAAAAACTAAATTTTTGACAGCATTTTGAATTTTGCTCTCATGTGAACAACTGGAGTCAATGCAAGAATGGCAATTTCAAACATCAGTTTTTCACTTATGGAGTAAATCAATCATCGTTAAAAAAACACCCCAAATTAACAACATCTCCATGCTGTCTAGATGCAATATGTGTATTTTTAGATTTTTGTCTTGATAACTGAATTTATGACAGCAGTTTGAAATCTGCCTTGACAACTGCTGTCATCCTGGTGGCTGGCTTAGTCAATTTGTGAAGTCACAGATGAGTTGTCACTTGCTATTTAGCAATAGAAGATGCTCCTTGGTGTCAGAGGTTGTGAGTTCAAGCCTCAGCTAATGCAAATTATACACTGTAATGTCAACTTTCTTGGTGTCTTCCTGTTCTGCCTCTTGTTGCTCAGAATTGCCTAAATTTGCGTAAAATTGCCTAAAATTGCCCAGCCGAGACCATTGCAGCGCAGCAGCTATTATTATTATTGTTATTATTATGATTCAGTAATGTTTCACACATCGAAAGACATGGAACTTTCACCAGTGATTGGAAGTTGTGTGCAAATGGTGCTCAAGAAATAAAATGCCAATCAGCCAGATGGGGGCGCTATAATTAATTAATTTTATGTATTTCTCATGCCCATCATCGCAGAATGACTTGAATTTTAAAAAATATGTTCAGCTCAATGTGCTCTACGAAAAGCCTCAAGACCCATTAAGGTCCACCTGACTAGTATTTCCGCCATTTTAAATTTTTGAAAAAAACATTTTTGACATCTCCTAATCAGTAGGTCTGATTGATTAAAATTTTCTGTGGATCATCATTAGGCCTAGCTTATCAAAAGTTATCAAAAGCTTGATGATATCTCATTGTGTTTTGATGATGTTGACCGATGATATTTAGAGATGATGTGACTTCTTAACCCTTTAGCTAATCATCATCACAAAAGTTGGAACCTGGAAACATCCAGTACCTGAAACATACCTTGAAAGTTTAATTCAAATCGACTGCTAGGGGGCACTACAAATGCAAAGTTTGCGTATCATAATTAGGTAGTTTTGCACCATCTAGGGTCATGTCTTAGTCGATGCATAAAATTTGGAAATGACTGCTTAAAGAGGGCGTGGCTTATTATCAATCAATCAATCAATCAATCAATCAATCAATCAATCAATCAATCAATTTTATTTTAAGTCCAGTATCACAAATAACAATTTGCCTCAGAGGGTTTTACAGCAAACGACATCCCTCTGTCCTTTGGACCCTCATAGCAGATAAGGAAAAACTCCCCCCAAAAAACCCTTTAACAGGGAAAAAAATGGTAGAATTTGTGACAATAAATCTAAATTTCCGGACTTCTGGTTTGGTGAGCATGTGAAGGCAGCGCGGTCTCCGTCTCCCGTAATGTTTACCTTTGAAAACCCCCATTTTTTCCAACACCCGCACTATCTCGAGAAAGGGATAACACTCTAAAGCTTTGAAAAGCCACGACAATATGTCGAAAACAACAAAACAGCAAAAAAAGCCCGACACGGAAGCCTCAACCGCTTGCAGCAGCCCCTGTCTGACCGGCATTGCTGGCTTGCTGGAGGAGCAAAGAGCTAGCATTTCAAAGGACTTCAAAAAAACCTTTGCTACCCTCGAACTAAGACTGGATAAACTACACTCCACGGTAACCGACCATGGCCAGCGCATCGTCTCATTGGAAACTAACGCTGAACTAAATGACCAGCGTATACAAGCATTGGAGACGAGATGTACGGCGTTAGCTGATAGCAATGCTAAGTTGCTAGCGAGGGCGGCGGACCTCAAGAACCGGAGCCGCCGGAACAACATTAGGATTATTGGCCTCCCGGAATCCATTGAAGGACTTGACCGTGCACACAGGGCACTAACAGCCAAACCACTGCCTGGGTCGCGGCCACGGCTGGTAATTATTCGCCTCCACCGCTACCAGATTAAGGATTTAATCATCCAGGAGGCCCGCAAAAGAAGAGGAAAACTTCAGTACCGGGGGACCTCAGTCCAGATCTTTGAAGACTAGGCTCCCGAGGTTGTTGAGGAGCGAGCTAAGTACCGGGCCGTCATGACTGAACTGTATAACCTTGCCCTCAGGCCGGCTCTGCTCTTCCCGGCCTGCCTGCTGATAACACTGGATGGCGGCGGAAAGAAGAGGTTTGCGTTACCCGAGGAGGCAGCGACCTTTGTGGCCAACTACAAACGGGGCCCGTGGACGGAGACGATGCCTGACTAACATAGTGCTAATCAGTTGAGCTAACTCAACCTGTATGAGAGCCACTAACTGTGCTGTGTGTTAGTCTGGAGCTAACGTCCTGGCTGCGCCATACTCTTCAGTGACATGGGACTGAGAAAATCCGACCAAAGACAATCTTCTGTGGCAAACTGAGTCTGTCATGCACTCGGACACTTTATTTTTTTATTCTCTTAGTTTACCTTTATCACTCAGTCGGGTTGTCCTAAAAGTAGTGTATTGACTCATTTAGAGCTGCCTCTAACTTAAGGATGCTAATGCTCATTTTGTTTACAAGGCTGTAAAAAGTGTTACAATTGCTTCACACCTTGTTCCCACTCTTTCTTGGGGAAACACATTTTGATACACTGTAGCTTAATAATCATTTGAGACAATGTTTAATCTTGAAATTTAACTGATTAAGTTAATTATTTAAAAGCCAGTCATGGGTCGCATTTTTCATTTTTATTTTTACATATATATTTGTTTATATACTTTTGTCAAGGCAAATATTGGGTGGCCTTTCTTTAGGTTTTGTTTGGTATTCACTGAACACTAGTTTAGGTTAAAGGGGCGTATTCTTAAAATTTTATATGTTCTAAGGGTTTTTTAATAACAATAACTGGTGTTAAGATTATTACTTGAGGGATTGGAGATGACCCAGAGAGGAAAGATGCTTCAGAAAGGGAAGTATGAACCTGTTGTTATCTTGAGAAAGAATTTGATGACTGACTTGGGTGGGAGAGAGGGGGGAGGGGGGAGGGAAGGGAGAGCAAATGCACCTTTAAGGGAGTTGTTCTGGGAGGGAAATATGGACCTACATTGAGGGGTGGGTGGATAGGGGAGGGGACCTCTTTGGTTGTATGCCACTTGGTGCTATTGATTATGTTGTTGATTTCACTGTCATTACATGTCATTTTCCATGTACATATTGACTTACATATCTTGTGCTGCTCGCGTCTTAGGACCGTTTTGACATTTTTGCCACTCTACATCACAGCATGGCTGGCGTGATCAGACGGGGGCCTGCCGCTGGACAGGTGGTGAGGATCATCTCTTTGAATACTGGTGGGTTAAATGCTGCAGTAAAGCGAGCAAAAATTATGATGTACTTAAAAAATTTAAATGCCGACATCATGTTCCTCCAGGAGACGCACCTACGTAACCTTGATCATAGGAAACTGAGCAGGCCATGGATCGGACAGGTTTTTCATTCAAAATTTAACTCAAAAACAACAGGCACGGCCATACTAATCAGGAAAAATGTGCATTTCATCTCTAACACAATAGCAGATTTGGGCTGCCGTTTCGTAATTGTAACAGGTACGCTATACCAGAAGCCTGTAATTTTAGCATCCATCTATGCGCCAAATTGGGATGATCATACTTTTATGCAATCTCTGTTGTCCTCAATTCCAAACCTAAACTCCCATATTTTGATACTAGGAGGGGACATGAATTGTGTCATCAACCCGATGTTAAACAGATCAAGTTATCGGCCCATCTCTCTCTCAAAAATGTTACAGACACTCATTAACTTCATGGACCAATTTGGGTATATTGATCCTTGGAGACATTTGCATCCATCTTCGAGACAATATTCCTTTCTCTCACATGCGCATCGGTCGTTCTCCCGAATAGATTATTTTATAGTTGATAAAAGGCTTATTCCATCAATTACCTCCACTGAATATTCACCGATAACAATATCAGACCATTCTACTGTAATTCTTGACCTCCACTGTGAATCAAAACCGAAAAAATTTAAATTTTGGCGACTGGACCCTCTCTTACTAGCTGATGAAAATTTGTGAAGTAAGTATCTGAATCTATCTCTTTCTTTTGCGAGACTAATAAGAATGAAGAGACCTCTCCATCCACAATATGGGAAACTCTTTTCTCAGAGGCAAAATCATGTCGTACACATCCCATGCAAATAAACAGCGTCGAGCCTGGAAGGAGGAACTGGAAAAGTCTATCACCAGTTTAGACAGATCACTGTCAACAGCCCATACACCTGATTTGTTTAAAGAGAGAATAGCTCTGCAAACGGAACTTGACCTTCTTCTTACAACGGAGGCTGAACGGTTGCTTCTTCACTCTCGCGGATCAGTGTACGAGCACGGTGACAAGGCTGGCCGCCTGGCCCACCAGCTAAAAGCTAAACAAGCTGCTAACCAAATTACTCAGATTCAGGAGGAAACAGGATCCTTAACTTCAGACCCAGATCAAATAAATCTAGCTTTCAAATCATTTTATTCACAATTATACAAATCAGAATCCCCCAACGACGAAACCCAACTGACGACCTTTTTAGATGAACTAATAATGCCTAAAATCTCACCTAATGACAGTAAGATGCTTGATACAGCTTTAACACTTGCAGAAATTAGGGAGGCGATACACTCGATGAACAGTGGGAGGTCCCCAGGCCCAGATGGGTATACGGTGGAGTTTTTTAAACGCTTTTCAGATCAACTGGCCCCATTATTGCTCAAAATGTTTAATTATTCATACTAACACGGCTCCCTGCCGAACACTCTTATGCAAGCCTCTATTTCCCTCATTCATAAAAAAGGCAAGGACCCACTTAGCTGTGCATCGTACCGCCCTATTTCGCTTCTTCCCGCTGACGTGAAAATACTTGCTAAAATCTTAGCACGTCGTTTGGAACCTGTCTTGCCTCTGATCATCTCTGAGGATCAGACAGGATTCATAAGAGGGAGGCACTCATTTTCTAATATCAGAAGACTTCTCGGCGTCATTCACACCCCATCCTCACCTACAGATCCGGAGGTTGTTATATCACTTGATGCCGAGAAGGTGTTCAACAGGGTGGAGTGGCCTTACCTTTTCTCCACCCTGGAACGGTTTGGTCTTAGTGCCCACTTTATCTCCTGGATCAAATTATTGTATACCTCCCCCCAGGCTTCAGTATGCACAAAAACACAGCGTTCTGACCCATTTCCTCTTTTCCGTGGCACACGCCAGGGTTGCCTGCTTTCCCCCTTGTTGTTTGTGCTCGCGATTGAACCACTCTTGTACTTGTCGTCGTCCTCCGCTTATCCGAGTCCGGGTCGCGGGGGCAGCAGCCTCAGCAAAGAAGCCCAGACAGTCCTCTCCCCAGCCACTTCCGTCAGCTCTTCCGCGGGAACCCCGAGGCATTCCCAGGCCAGCCGGGTGATGTAGTCCCACCAGCGTGTCCTGGGTCGGCCCCAAGGTCTCCTCCCGGTTGGACACGCCCGAAACACCTCCCAAGGGAGGCGTCCGGAAGGCATCCTTACCAGATGCCCGAACCACCTCAACTGGCTCCTCTCGATGTGGAGGAGCAGCGGCTCTACTCCGAGTCCCTCCCGGATGTCTGAGCTCCTCACCCTATCCCTAAGGCTGAGCCCAGCCACCCTGCGGAGGAAACTCATTTCGGCCGCTTGCACTCGCGATCTCATTCTTTCGGTCACTACCCAGAGCTCGTGACCATAGGTGAGGATTGGAACGTAGATCGACCGGTAAATCGAGAGCTTCGCTTTCTGGCTAAGCTCCCTCTTCACCACAACGGACCGGTTAAGCGCCTGCATCACTGCTGACGCCGCCCCAATCCGCCTGTCAATCTCCCGCTCCATCCTACCCTCACTCGTGAACAAGATCCCGAGATACTTAAACTCCTCCACCTGAGGAAGGACCTCCCCCCTGACCTGGAGTGGGCAATCCACCCTTTTCCGGCTGAGGACCATGGCCTCAGACTTGGAGGTGCTGATTCTCATCCCAGCCGCTTCACACTCGGCTGCGAACCGCCCCAGCGAGAGCTGGAGGTCACTGTTCGATGGAGCTAGGAAGACCACGTCATCCGCAAAAAGCAGGGACGAGATCCTCCCGTCACCGAACCTGACACCCTCCACCACTCGGCTGCGCCTAGAAATTCTGTCCATAAAAGTTATGAACAGAACCGGTGACAAAGGGCAGCCCTGGCGGAGTCCAACCCTCACCGGGAACAGGTCCGACTTACTGCCAGCCACGCGAACCAGACTCATGCTCCTTTGGTACAGGGACTGGATGGCCCTTAGCAAGGGGCCACCAACCCCATACTCCCGGAGCACCCCCCACAGGATGCCCCTGGGGACACGGTCGTAAGCCTTCTCCAAATCCACAAAACACATGTGGACTGGTTGGGCAAACTCCCATGCCCCCTCCAGCACCCTGGCGAGGGTAAAGAGCTGGTCCACGGTTCCGCGTCCGGGACGAAAACCACATTGCTCCTCCTCAATCCGAGGTTCAACTATCGACCGGACCCTCTTCTCCAGCACCCTGGAGTAAACCTTACCGGGTAGGCTGAGGAGTGTGATCCCCCTGTAGTTGGAACACACCCTCTGGTCCCCTTTCTTGAAAATGGGGACCACCACCCCGGTCTGCCACTCCAGAGGCACTGCCCCCGATATCCACGCAATGTTGCAGAGGCGTGTCAGCCAGGACAGCCCTACAACATCCAGAGCCTTGAGATATCCAGGACGAATCTCATCCACCCCCGGGGCTCCGCCGCCTCGGAGTTGTTTCACTACCTCAGCAACTTCTGCCTCAGAAATTGAACGACCCGCCCCCGAGACCCCCGTCTCTGTTTCCTCACTGGAATACGTGTTGGTGGGATTGAGGAGCTCCACAAAGTATTCCTTCCACCGCCCGACAATGTCCCCAGTTGACGTCAGCAGCTCCCCGCCCCCACTGTAAACAGTGTGAGCAAGTTGCCGCCTTCCTCCCCTGAGGCACCGGACGGTTTGCCAGAACCTCTTTGGAGCCGATTGATAGTCTTCCTCCATGGCCTCACTGAACTCCTCCCACGCCCGAGTTTTTGCCTCCACGACTGCCGCCGCTGCGCTCCGCTTGGCCCGCTGGTACCCGTCAACTGCTTCCAGAGACCCACAGACCAACCATGCCCCATAGGCCTCCTTCTTCAGCCTGATGGATGCCGCGACTGGCCCCAGAGGCCATGCGGCCACAGCTCACAACCGCCGCCTCGACAATGGCAGAGCGGAACAAGGCCCATTCGGACTCAATGTCCCCCTCTGCCCTCGGGACGCGGTCGAAGCTCTCCCGGAGGTGGGAGTTGAAGATCATCTGGACAGGTTCTTCCGGCAGGCGTTCCCAGGAGACCCTCACTGTTTGCTTGGGCCTGCCAGGTCTGTGCGGCGTCTCCCCCCACCATCTGATCCAACTCACCACCAGGTGGTGATCAGTTGACAGCTCTGCTCCTCTCTTCACCCGCAGGTCAAATGATACGACTACAAAGTCAATCATTGATCTGCGACCTAGGCTGTCCTGGTGCCACGTGCACCGATGGACATCCTTATGTTTGAACATGGTGTTAGTTATGGCCAAACTGCGACCCGTACAGAAGTCCAATAACTGAACACCACTCGGGTTCAGATCAGGCAGGCCATTCCTCCCAATCACGCCCCTCCAGGTCCCGCTGTCATTGCCCACGTGAGCGTTGAAGTCCCCCAGCAGAACAATGGAGTCCCCGGTAGGGGCACTGTCCAGCACCCGTCCCAGGGAATCTGAAAAGGGCGGGTACTCTGAACTGTTGTTCGGCGCATAAATGCAGACAACAGTCAGGACCCGTTCCCCGACCCGAAGAAATGCAGACAACAGTCAGGACCCGTTCCCCGACCCGAAGGTGCAGGGAAGCAACCCTTTTGTCTACCGGGGTAAACCCCAACGTACAGGCAGAGAGTCTGGGGGCTATCAGAAAGCCCACCCCGGCCCTCCGCCTCTCACCCGGAGCAACTCCAGCGAAGGAGAGAGTCCAACCCCTCTCAAGGACTAGGGTTCCAGACCCGGAACTATGTGTCGAGGTGAGGCCGACTATATCTAGCCGGTAGCGCTCAACCTCTTCCACAAGCTCCGGCTCCTTCCCCGCCAGAGAGGTGACATTCCATGTCCCAAGAGCCAACTTCTGTAACCGAGGATCGGACCGCCAAGGCCCCCGCCTTGGTCTGCTGCCCAATCCACATTGCACCGAACCCTTCTGGATCCCTCTGTGGGTGGTGGGCCTACAGGGGGACGAGCCCATGTAGCCGGTTCGGGCTGGGCCCGGCCGGACCCCATGGGCGAAGGCCCGACCACCAGGCGCTCGCCCACGGGCCCCAACCCCAGGCCTGGCTCCAGGGCGGGGCCCCGGTAACCCTCCGGGCCGGGTACATGTGTCCTTGTTCGTGTCCATCATGAAGGGTCTTTTGAACCGTTCTTCGTCTGACCCTTCGCCCAGAACCAATCTGCCATGGGAAACCCTACCAGGGGCAAAATGCCCCCGACAGCATAGCTCCTAGGTTCATTAGGGCACTCAAACTCCTCCACCACGATAAGGTGACGGTTCTCGGAGGAGCCGCTCTAAAATCTGATCGCAGAATAAAAGGAATCATGAGGCAGGGGTTTGAACATCGCGATTCGTTGTACGCTGATGATCTCCTCCTATATGTTAGAGACCCCCTAACAAGCATTCCTCCTATCCTTTCACTTTTAAGCTCGTTTGGCGTTTTCTCTGGGTACAAATTGAACATTTCCAAAAGTGAATTTCTCCCAATTAACCAACTGGCTTTGGACTTGCCGCCCTCATCAATACCATTCAGGACCACTAGTGCGGGAATTAAATATCTAGGTGTAATAGTAACACGATCCATGCGTACACTGCAAGAAAAAAATTTCTCCGCTCTGACAACAGCGGTTAAATCGGATCTCCAGAGGTGGAACTGCCTACAACTCTCTGTGGCGGGCAGGATTCAAACGGTAAAAATGAATGTTTTGCCGAGATATCTCTATCTTTTTCAGTGCCTGCCAATCTTCCTCCCTAGATCCTTCTTCAGATCTATAGAGAGTATAATTTCATCCTTTCTTTGGGGTGGTAAGTGGGCAAGAGCAAATAAGACCTTACTTGAGAGGAAAAGATCAGTGGGTGGGCTTGGATTACCTAATCTCCTTGGTTACTATTGGGCAGCTAACGTACAATTTTTTTTACTCTGGTTCATCTCACCCCAGCTAAGCTTGTGTCAGACTGAAGCAAGCTCCTGTTCCTCCTCACTCCAAGCTTTAATATGTAGTACTTTGCCTCTTTTCCCCTCAAATTTTACTTCTAACGCTATAGTAATCAATACAATAAAGATATGGACACAAATTAGACGTCAGTTTGGATGGCTCACTTTCCCTCAAGCGTCACCTATCTGTAATAACCATTTATTTGCGCCGGCGAAAATTGATGCACGTTTCACCACTTTACTGAAAAAGGGTCTTTGCTGCCTGGGCCATCTGTACATAGATGGGCTTTTTGCCAGTTTTGAACAGTTATGCTCGGCATTTAATTTACAAAGCTCAGATTTTTTTCGATACTGCTTCGTGATTTTGCTAGAACCTACTCACCCCTGTTCCCTCAAGCCCCACCCCTCAGTGGCATAGATTTAGTACTTGAGGCAAAAACCTTGCGGAAAGGCCATATCTCGTATTTCTATGACCTTCTGACTCCAACTAAGGAATCAATGATAAACAAAATCAAAACTGACTGGGAAAATGAGTTACAAATTGATCTTTCAGATGCTTTCTGGGAAAGGGCTTTAAGTGCCGTTAACTCATCGTCTAGTTGCGCCAGACTTTCTCTTATTCAATTTAAAGTACTGTTCAGGCTTCATTATGGTAAAGAAAAACTTTTCAAACTCTACCCAGACAGTACTAGTGAAACATGTAGCAGATGTTCCCAGATCCCGGGCAATCTGACGCACGTTTTGGTTGTGCTCCAAACTATCTAGTTACTGGCAATCTTTTTTCAAATCCATCTCTGACATATTAGGTTTAAATATTAAACTGTCCCCACATATAGCCGTCTTTGGCATAGCTCCTGATGAAATTGGTACCACAGCCACCCAAGATCATGTCATTGCCTTCGCCTCCTTAATTGCTCGCAGGAAGATTCTTCTGCTGTGGAAATCCCCCCAGCCGCCATCTTTTAAAGCCTGGCTACATGATATTTTATTTTTGCTTAAACTGGAAAAAATTAAGTTTGGACTTAGAGGCTGTTCTGGAAGGTTTTACTCACACTGGAGGCCGCTACTCAACTACTTTAATCAACTCCCTTCAAGTGAAGTGTCCCCATAGTGGACTGCTTTCGTCCTACCTGACTGCAGATCACTGAATAAGCCCTCTGCATTTAATTTAGCAGTAGGAGAAATAATAATGTTGCACTAGATCTACTGGCATCAATCCCCCCAGGTCTGTCAGCTTTAACAACATGACTGAGATGTGAGCAGCTATCAAGACTTTAACATTTAGATAAACAGCAAGTTGGTGGTCCATGGTATCATTTCACAGCTGAATTTATTTAGTTTACCTTTTTGTTTTTTTACTTTTGTTGATGGCTGGATATTATTTACACAATTACTCCACCTATTGTATGTTAGTGAATTCTGGTGTGTTTTACTATTTTTATATCAATGGCACTGATGATTCTCATAATCGCTACGTAGTGAGGTCCGTGGGTGGGTTGGGAGGGAGTTTATTAAAGGGATAGGGTTTGGGGACTATGTGCTTTTGCTGTATTGGAGGAAAAAAAACCAAAAAACTGGATACTGATTGCATTTATGTTGATGTACATTCTTGTCTGGATTCAATAAAAATATTTATGAAAAAAATAAAAAAGTCAAACTGATTTCCCATTCCAAATTACAAAAAAATCATAATAAATCATAGGTACGTCCAACAGAGCTGAAATGTTTTCAGCACATCCACTGAATGGTGATAGAAGCTTGCCACACTGCAAGCCATAGTCAATTACCAAATGTTACCAAAATATTTACAATATACCCGAAATCAGCATAATGATGTGATATTTTTTTCAGAATTTTATCACTAGCACTTCAACTGTCATTGATATCTTATTGCATTTTGAAGATATTGACCAATGAACTTTAGAGAGGGCATAGCTCAGAACATAACTCCACAACCTTTGGGCCAATCATCACAAAACTTGCAAGCAGTTTCTTAACAGGTAGTAGAAACCTATCCTGAGTGTTTTATTTAAAGTGACCACTAGGGGGCACCACAAATGCAAAAAATGTGAATGGGATAACAGAAGTCAGATTATATATCACAAATTTATTGTCCAATCATTAACCTAGCAGGGTTTGTTAAATAATAATGAACCACCTGTGCTTAATTATTTTGAAATTGGTGTATAGGGGGTGCTATAAACCAATGAGGGTTCATTCAAACATCACCAAACTTGTTGGACTTTTTTTGTGTGAAATATATTTATTGACTTTTCTTCTTTTTATAAACAACATCGAACAGCTCAGCATAACACTGGTCTGCACAACCATCATGAAAAAAAAGATGAAACATCTAGTTATGAATTCAAAACAACAGTACAATCCATACGTGCAGTGTGTATAAATTAATCCAGCAAAATGCATGCAAGTCTTGAGGACACAGTAATGTTTGAGAAAGGAGTCCATATGTCCATGAATTGTCCCTTTGTAGAGTGAAGCAAACAGGTCAGGTATTCCAAAGGAAAACACTCCATGATTATCTTGACCCAGTTTGCCATAGAAGGTGGTTTTTCACTAATCTATGACAAAAAGTGGTTCTTCCTTGCAACGTATGTAAGAATGTCATATAATCTGCTAGAGCAATCAACAAGAGCATCTTGACACAGGTGACCAAGGAGTAAAGAGACAGGATTCATACACAAAGCAACACCAAAAATTTTCCCATATCCTGTAGAATGTCTACCTTACATGCTTGAATTTTAGGACAAAGCGAGATACAATGTGTATAAGTTCTTAATGAGATTTTACATTTTTAACACAGAAGTGAAACTCGGGAGAGATCTGCAAGCAGTGCAGGATTTTATGACAAAGGACTCATCTCTGTACTTGTTTTATTAGATCTTAGTGCGGCATTTGACACTATTGACCATCAAATTCTACTGCAGAGACTGGAACACTTAATTGGCCTAAAAGGTTCTGCACTAAGCTGGTTTAAATCTTATTTATCTGATCGTTTTCAGTTTGTTCATGTTCATAATGAATCATCCTTA
>NC_065518.1:37228780-37244202 GCF_006386435.1 Epinephelus moara | reverse complement strand
CCAAAAGTAGATCAGGAGCCAGAGCCTTCAGCTATCAGGCTCCTCTCCTGTGGAATCATCTTCCTGTTGCGGTCTGGGAGGCAGACACCGTCTCCACATTTAAGACTAGACTTAAGACTTTCCTCTTTGATAAAGCTTATAGTTAGGGCTGGCAGTAGCTCAGTCCATAGGGACTTGGGTTGGGAACCAGAGGGTCGCCTGTTCAAGTCCCCGTCTGGACCAAAATATGGAGCGTGGACTGGTAGCTGGAGAGGTGCCAATTCACCTCCTGGGCACTGCCGAGGTGCCCCTGAGCAAGGCACCGAACCCCCCAACCGCTCTGAACGCCTGTCATGCCCACTCTGACATCTCTCCACTTAGTGCATGTATAGGTCCTGTTTGTGCATGTGTGTGTTCGGACCTGTGTGTAATTGACAAACAGAGTGAAAAAATTGAATTTCCCCTCGGGGATTAATAAAGTATATAAAATTAAAAAAAAAAAAAATATGTATACTGTCAGACATTAATATATACTTTCAACATATTGTACCACAGTAGCCAGAATTATAATTATAATATTATTACTTTCATTAATGTTGTTGTAAGCTACTGTCATTACCGTCTGTCCTGCATCTCTCTCTGTCTCTGTCTCTCTCTCTTTCTGTCTCATTGTGTCATACGTATTACTGTTATTATTAATTTATTATGCTGATCTGTTCTGTATGACATCTATTGCACGTCTGTCCGTCCTGGAAGAGGGATCCCTCCTCAGTTGCTCTTCCTGAGGTTTCTACCGTTTTTTCCCCCCGTTAAAGGTTTTTTTTTTGGGGAGTTTTTCCTTATCCGCTGTGAGGGTCCAAAGGACAGAGGGATGTCGTATGCTGTTTAGCCCTGTGAGGCAAATTGTGATTTGTGATATTGGGCTTTATAAATAAAATTGATTGATTGATTGATTGAAGTAGAACGGGAGCCAGAGCCTTCAGCGATCAGGCTCCTCTTCTGTGGAATCGTCCTCCTGTTTCAGTCCGGGAGGCAGACACCGTCTCCACGTTTAAGACTAGACTTAAGGCTTTCTTTTTTGATAAAGCTTATAGTTAGGGCTGGCCCAGGCTGGCGTTGGACCAGCCCCTAGTTAGGCCGACATAGGCCACGTCCCTACCAATATTCAGCCCCTTCTGTATTGTCCCTACCAATATTAACACTGGCTGTCGGCGTCTGCTCAATATGGTACACAAAGGGTTAACAATCGTTGGTGTCTACCATACGTCTCGCCTCTAACCTCGTATTGCTCATCGATTGGCTCTACCGTTATTTTGGTAATGTGTGATTGGTCCTCCCCAGCGCCGCTCTCTCCACTGACTTTGTGGGTGCGCGTCACCGTTAGCGCTCCACAGCGGAGCGCCGAGTGTGAACGATGAGTCGGTTGGTTCAGTAAAAAAGCTAAAAAAATCGTATTTTCTGCCAACACCTGTTGATGTTAGGCTAACTGAATGGTGTTCCTTGGCAACTCTTTGCTAGATAATGAGATGCTAACGAGCTAATACTAGCTGAGCTAAGTTTGGCAACTATTAGTTCAATATAATATACCAGAGAACATGAAATTCCACTTCACATGCTCCATCAGCAATCATAGATGTCATGTAGTGTTAACACAGTTCAAATTAATGTTTGTAGTAAGATGACATGATAGAAACAGTCTGAATAAATAAAGTGTAAACACTATAAATAATAGCTCCTTCAGTGACAGTCTTCAGCATCAATGGTGTGTGAAGGAGAGACTTAGGAGAATAGAGATGCACTGCTCCCAGTAAAAACACCAAACCTGAGTCAATTTATGTAATGGATATTGGGTGTAAGTGCAACATTTTGCACACAGTTGTATTATAATGATTTTGGAGCATTTACATTTTTATTTTATTTATGTTTAACATGATGAAGCTGACAAACTTGTGTTGACATTATGGCTGTTCTTTAGCCTATATACATTCAGATATTGTTTAATGAATTACACAATTGTTTTCCTCAGGCTACAACAATCAAAATCTATGACTGTTGCATCTCAAATTGTCCCACTGTTCACAAGTCTTGCATCAATATATTTTTTGTCAGATGACAAGTAGTAGAGAGACTGGAGGAGATGGAGGAGGAGAGGCAGGAAGAGAGACAGAAGGAAATGGAAGAGAGACAGGAGGAGATAGAGGAGAGACAGGAGCCTCACAGGTGAGATTGAATCGTGAAGGATATATGTTGATAGAGAGATTCAGCATTGTGACTAGGGGTAAGTAAAAATATTGATTCATGCATAATATATGTTTTTACCCGATATCAATATCAATTCGGATCACTATTACCAACCCAACTGCAGACCGCAGGCTGGTACTGAAGTTAAGCCCCTTTGGAGTATACTGTTATTGTTATTATTATAGTTTACCCTGGGAAGCATATATGGACAGATGTGGTGAAGTTATCAGTGTATATTCATGTAACTGATAACATTAAAGAATACATTAACCAAGACATTCTTGTATTTAGTGTAGATATCTAAATATGCATTATAAAGCAGTGATCAGTTTCACATGACGTGAAATTGCATTAAAAAATCATCAACGTACAGGTCGCCTCCATGGAGCACTTTTACGTCCCTACCAGGGCTGTCGCAACCGGACAGGCAAACTAGGCAATTGCCTAGGGCCCCGAGCTGGAAGGGGGCCCCCAGAGACGGCTGACATTGGTCCGTATCAATGACAATATGATGGAACCCCTATAGACACTCAACAACGACAACACGTTGGAATCCCCCCTAATGGGGCCCCCTACTAGCTGCTGCTTGCGAGTGGCTAAGTACGGTGACCAGAAGGGACTGCACAGCATTTCTGTCTCTTTTCACGCGTCACGCAAAGTGAGACCATGTCCCGCATGATTAGTTGCCACCCGCGCTAGCATTGTTGGAGTACCGTAGTACTACGATGCCTCAGGTACCACTATTGTGGGATAAGTTCAAAGTCCAATCGCAAGAGGGTGAGTGTGTTGCGCATGGACACTCACCCTCTTGCAAAGCAAAACAAATCATTCAGCATGCTATGCAAGTACAGATTTCAACCAGCAGCAGAAACAAAAGGCGAATCCTGCCAGTTGTGGGTTGAATGGGGGTCACAGACGCCGTATTCCTGTCAAATACGCCGCAAGATAAGGCTTACCGGCGATGGGGAAGTCCGGCTCCACTGTCCAATAATTTCCTCCTTGTTGATTTCATGACTGCCCAGAAATACCTGAACAGCCGAGCCGTGGCGGCACACAGATGTGATGTGTCAGAGGAGAAACGAGCCGTTCACATTACTCTTTGTGGCAGGTAACGGTCCACAAACATCACCGCACTTTAGGGACTGTTCTTTACTTATGAAGGGACTGTTCTTTACTTGTCAGGGGAGGAGGGTGGCTGGTTGATTTTTATTTTATTTATTTATTTTATTTTGATCCCCCCCATATTAATCACTTATTGATGCTGTTTTTGAAGTATGAATAAGTCAATAAGTAATTTATTCCATTGATTGAAATATCATTTATGTATTATAGAAAAGTGATTTATCTTTTTATAAATGACAAAAGGCACATCGGCCTAATTTTTGCTGTGGTATTGTGATACTACTCAGAACCATGATACTTTCACTGGTATCGTACTTTCACTGGTATCTGGGGGGGGGGGGGGGGGGGCCTCCAAGGTGCCTCTTGCCTAGGGCCCCCAGAGTGTCTTGAAACAGCCCTGGTCCCTACCAATATGAAAATCAAACCTACGCCCTTGCCTATTCTGCTGGGGGACCTCCTTTAACACACCAAGCACCTTCTCTCCTTCTCTCTCCCTCTGTTTCTGAAAAGCTGGTTATTCTTCATTTACAAACATTCACATTCTATTACTGCATATCGCTACCTCGTATCACAGCTATGCCTGGCCGGGAAACTGCCTGATGCCGCCTACTACTGCTGTTCTTATTAGTCATACTGAAGCAGTAACTGCTCTATTGATGATATTGTGGCATTAATATGAAAAGTGGTTTTTCTGATCACAAAATCTCCGATTTGTAAGTATCTAAAGTGGCATCTGGGGAGATCATATTTTATTTAGATTTGTTCAAATGATAACAGGGATGTCCCCTTAAATAAATCATACATTTTATTTACTCCCTGGGATGTCCAAGTTTTATATCCAATGTCAATCATGCCTGGTTTAAAGTCCGGGTTGCCTTGAATTGGAATCAGTAGGAGGGTTAAGTTTGACCTCCCCTCAAATTTTCATATAAGAAACTATGCCTTTAAGGTATTGGAAATTATGGGGCTGTTGTTACATAGATTCCCAGCCAGTCTCAAATTTTTACAAGTCAGGGGGCCCAACAAGGAGCAAGAGATCTGTGATGATTTGAGGTCTAACCAAACAGAAGTAGGATCTTCCTTAACCTGTTCTACTATAAATCTCAACTGAGATGCCAACTGCTATCTTTTAATTTTGGGACCATCTAAACCTCCTTTGAACTAGGAAGCTGCAATGTTGACATTTAAAGCCTGGGTTTTCTCTTGTTCCAAATAAAGTCACTCAACCAGCTGTTAAATAGCTTCAATACTTTATTTGAAAATCGCAAAGGAATCATCTGCAAGGGGTATAATAACCTGGGCAGCACATTCATTTTGATGGCAGAGATTCTGCCTAGTAGTGATAGAGGAAGTGGGCTCCATCTTTGTAGGTATTTTTTATAGTATCTAGGAGGGGAGTAAAATTGGCCTTAAATACCTGATGAAACATTGGAGTAATCTGAATACCCAGATACACAAATCCTGACATGGACCACCGGAATGGGAATGGGACTAAAGAATTAGTTCTATCTCTAAGGGTTCCCATTGGCATTGCGAGAGACTTTGAGAAATTGATTTTGTAACCAGAGAAAGCATTCGAACAGATGAATAATTTCAATGAGATGTGGAAAAGAGTTTTGAGGCTCCATGATGAACAACAAAACGTCATTGGCGTAAAGCGAGATTTTATGCTAGGTTTCACCTACACTTACTCTCCTTATACAGTAGTTGAATCCTGCCCGATAGCCTGAGCTAAAGGCTCCACTGCAAGGGCAAAAAGGGTGGGGCTACGAGGGCAGCCTTGATGCGTTGAGTGGTGGAGTGGGAAGCTGTTTGATCTTTAACCATTTGTGATGATTGAGGCTAAGGGTTTGTTATATATAGTTTAATCCATTTTATAAGATTTTCACCCAAAATAAATGTACAGTGCCCAGCATAAATGAGCACACCCCAACAGATTCATCAGAAAACCTTTAGTTTCCTTTCAGAATCAACATTTTCTATGGGATACTACACTACAAAATACTCCCACAAATGTGGGCCACTGATTGCAAACAAGATTTGTTAAAAGGTAATTTTCCGAACAAATTCATTCAAGACCATGTTGCAAAAATGCACACAACCCAATGAAAGTCTTAGGAGCAAGGCTAAAGTTTAGACTGCAAAATGCTAATCAACAGCCCCTTTTACACTGCCAGATTTTCTGCGAATGTTGGGCCGTTTTGCCGGCAAGTTGTGAGCATTTAGACACACAGAGCCGGATTGGCGAGTGGATCCGAGGTGCCCAATTTCCCGCCTCATAGGGTAGTCATATTGGCGGAACCCTTTTAGTTTAAAAAGACTGAGGCAGCCTTCCGCAACGGGAGGGGCTGTTGAAGACTTGTGGGAGAAGCTGTTGATGACGCCGCACGTGTGACCCACTGGTGGTGGATAAACAGGGAACAGCTGATAGCAGGAATTAGCGAGCAGCTAGTAGCAAGAGGGAAACGCAAACCTGACAGACACTGTAAAGATGAGCAACTGAGAAGACAAGGAATTGCGTGCCCTCCTTGCCCTCACAAACGAAGAGGCCATTAACTGGCAGATGACAGGAACGGTGAAGAATGGGCCGACTTACGAGAGAATTGCCGAAGGACTGACCAGCTGCGGCCTCCCTCCCACGTCACTGTTTACGTCACGCGCTGAGCTACACGTTTTGTTACTTGCTCACGCCTCCCATTGCCCCGAAAAAGGCGCATTCTGTATAAACAAAGGTAGGTAGGTAAGTAGGTTGGTAGGTACTCCCCGATTTTGTTTTTATACTGCCAATGCTGAAAGAAGACTGATTGGGGTTTCCTGCAAATTTGCACAATTCCTGTCTAAAAAAGGGCTACAAGAATTCAACCACAGGTGAGTGTAATTATTCATTAAACAGGTGTCCAGCAGACAGTTGAGTTTAAAAGGGCATTACTTACCAACCCTTCCAACTTACCCTTCCCATTTCATGCTGTCAGCAATGGCACCACATGGAAGAGATATGTCACAAGACCTGAGAAAGAAAATAATTTCTTTACACAAGAAAGGTGAAGGCTACGAGAAGATCAGCAAAGATTTATTTATCAGTCAGAATATTGTAGCAAAAGTAATACACAAACAAAGATGCAACTGCAATCATCTCACAAAGACGTCCAGGCCATCCATGGAAGTTAACACCTAAACAGGAGTGTCTTCTGATGAGAGGGGTTGAAGAAAATTGCCATGCAAGTTCACTGCAGTTAGCTTAAGAAGTAGAAAGCCAACCTGGGGTGACTATTTCCCGTGACACAATATGGCGTACACTGCAGAGGAATGGCATGCAAGGGTGTCGTCCACGAAGGAAGCCTCTCCTAAAGCCCATGCACAAAAAAGCCCGCTTAGAATTTGTCAGAGCCCACGCTGAAAAAGATGAAGATTACTGGGACTCTATACTCTGGAGTGATGAGACCAAGATAAATGTTTTTGCAACTGATGGGTTCCAAACTGTATGGCATCGTAAAGGTGAGGAGTACAAAGAAAAATGCATGGTACCTACAGTGAAACATGGTGGTGGCAGTGTCCTTATGTGGGGTTGCATGAGTGCTGATAGTGTTGGGGAGCTGAATTTCATTGATGGTGTCATGAATTCACAGATGTACTGCTCTATATTTAAAAAGAAGATGCTACCATCACTCCGTGCTCTTGGCTGTCATGCATTTTTCCAACATGACGATCCAAAACACACATCTAAGGCCACTGTTGCATTTCTGAAGAACAGTGTGAAAGTGATTCAGTGGCCAAGTATGTCTCCTGATCTGAACCCAATTGAACACCTATGGGGAATTCTGAAGAGAAATTGGAAATTGGACTACTGTGGTGATTGGTGCAGACTTCAATGGACATGTCAGGGCAAGGAACAGAGGTGATGAGGAAGTGACGAGCAGGTTTGGTATCCAGGATAAGAACAAAAGGAGAAGGAGCACACAGGTGGACTACATCTTGTGTAGATGATGTAATCTGAAGGAGGTCAACATGGCAGTGCGCGTAGTCGCAGTGGCTTGGAGCTCTCACAGTTGGTGTGGTCTTTTCGCGATATTGGTAACACAAAGTATTTTTCACGCACCTTTCAACTAGAAGTACATCAGTATATACCGAACTCCTGGAATTAACTATGGTGGATATCTACATCCCCCCCGAGATCATCAGACCACCACCCGGGAGCCCTGCAGCAGGGAGCCGGAGAAAGAGACGCTTCCCACCATCTTTCTCTCTAATGCCCGGTTGATCCGGAAAAAGATGGATGAGATTCGACTGCGAGTGTCGGCACAACAGAACATCGCCAATTGCTGCAGCTTGATTTTCACCGAGAACTGGCTGGACGGCAATGTCCAGCCAGTACCAGATTGCTTACAGAAAGAACAGGTCGACAGAAGATGCCGTTGCTATTGTGTTACACACTCTGTCAGAACATCTAGAGCATAGGAACACATACTACTACTTTTTGTCGATTTTAGTTCGGCTTTTAATACGATCTTGCCCCACAAAACTGAACTAAACTGCACAATCTTGGCCACACTATGCAACTGATCACAGTTTGTCAGAGTTGGCAGTCACATTTCATCCACTTTATCCATTAACACTTGGGCCCCCCAAGGGTGTGTGCTCAGTCCACTTCTGTTTACAATCTTCACACATGACTGCTCTCCCTCCTTTCCATCAAATTACATCATTAAATTCGCTGACGACATGTCAGTGCTTGGTCTCACTACTCACAGTGATGAGGACGCACACAGGAAGGAGGTTGATCAACTAGCAGCATGGTGCAATAACCACAACCTGGTTCTTAACATAAAAAAGACAAAGGAAATAATAGTGGACATCCGCAAAACTCAGCTCAGCCACTCTCCACAGCTCAGCCACAGCTCAGCCACTCTCCATCTTTATTGGTAATGAGGAGGTGGAGAGGGTCTCAAGTTTTAAGTTCCTGGGTCTGACTGTGATGGAGGATCTGTCGTGGGGCAAACACATCACTTCTGCCATAGGGAAGGCCCAGCAACGCCTCTTCTATCTGAGAAAGCTAAAAAGAGCAAAGCTCCCCCAGAGCTTATCACTGTGCTGTAGGAAGTGTGCTTACTTATGGACTGTTAGTGTGGTTTTCCAGCTGCACAAAGGCAGAACAGCAGGCTCTTCAAAAAGTGGTGAAATCAGCAGGGAGAATAGTTGGGACTCGCCTCCCAGAGATCACCACCGTCTACACCTCCCGCTGCCTGCGCTGAGTGCGCTGTGCCAGAACCACCAGACTAGCCCACAGCCTCTACCCCCATGTGGTCAGGCTGCTGAATGAACAACCCGCCCCCTAGGCCCCCCTCCCAAACCCGGTCTCACACATAACACTTGAAGAGGACAAAGGCAGAGCAGAGGACGGAGTGGTGGAAGCTGAAAAAGGAAGAGGGTTGTGTGGTTTTCAGGGAGGAGTTGAGACAGGCTTTGGGTGGCCAGGAGGTGCTCCCAATTGACTGGACAACTACAGCTTATGTTATCAGAGAGACAGGTAGGAAGTTCAGGAGTATACAGAGATAAAGGTTAGCTAAGAAGAAGTGGGACCCTGAGAGGACTGAAGAGAGTAGACAGGAGTACAGGGAGATTCTGTGTAAGGTGAAGGTAGAGGTGGCAAAGGCCAAACAAAGGGCGTATGATGACTTGTAGGCTAGTGACAAACTGTCAAAAAGGGCTTTAGTTTTTGAGATACCCCTACCGGAGGTAGAACAAAACCTAACAATGTTTTTCCTCATCTCTAAGGTCTCCCATATATGAAATGGATTCTTTTTTCCTCATCTCTAAGGTCTCCCATATATGAAATGGATTCTTAGATTTAAATATTTTACTGCAAACATTGTTAAATTGATACATATTGTTATACACCCCAAACTTAAAAACAGAACCAAAATATAGCCTGGCCATATGGGAGTTAAGACATATAAACTCATGTAGATTAAGAACACAAGCTCTGACAGCTTTGAAACTTCACATAATTGTGGTCAGGAAGTTGCTTCACCTACTAGAAAAACCTGGATGTGAATATGTTGATGTGTGTAACATATAGAGACCCATGAACACTTGCCTAAAATAAGCGAACATGCAAAAAAAGATGAACACTTGCCTAAAATAAGCGAACATGCAAAAAAAGAATATCTATGCAGAATGTTCTCATTTACTTTGTAGTTGCTTGGCCAGGGATTGTCATAGAAACACATATGATGGCTTGTTGGAAAGGTGGGGTTGTGCTGAATCCAGCAGTACCAAATATGTGAATATAACATGCATAGTCAGTGTGCTATATCACTAAATGTATGAAGTGTCCCAAACGANGATTGTCATAGAAACACATATGATGGCTTGTTGGAAAGGTGGGGTTGTGCTGAATCCAGCAGTACTAAATATGTGAATATAACATGCATAGTCAGTGTGCTATATCACTAAATGTATGAAGTGTCCCAAACGAAGGAAAGTGAAACATTGACATTTAATGAAGTCCCCAAAGCCCATTATCAATGGTGAGAAGAATGTTGACCAATTCAGTGTTACTGCAAAGTAAGTCACTTGAGGTAAGTGCTTCTCTATATTTGATACATTTAATAATAGTATATATCATATGACACCTTATACAGTTCATATGTAAACAAATATCCAGTAGAATCAGATTAAATTGACATCTTAAACATCTTTATTAAAATATCCACATCCACTTGAATTTATTTACTTATATCTTTGTCCAAACCAGCAGAGGGCAGTAGAGCCTCCACTGCTTATTTCACTCTTACTTCACAGTGTTGTGGTCTACAGTGAGCTGGCTACTGTTAGGCTACTGGATGGATCCAGCTGTAGCTAACTACATCATTGTCTTCTTGTATATTTCCCTAACCTGACAGGTAAATCATTGCAAATACTATGTCATGTGAAAAGACCTAGAAATGACCTAGCCTAAGCTAAATTAATAGCTAACTAGCTAACTAAGCTTTCTATAGCTAACTATAGAAACTACTTAGCCTATTATTATTATTATTATGTCATGAAAGGGACATAACATGTATATGACATGTCTGTACATGTGTATGAAAATAAAAAACTGAAATGTATATTATTTTTCCTTTTTATTAGTTTCTTGAATTATGGAGAATGTCTTACAGACATTGGATCTAAAGATTTGTATCATCTGTGGGAAACATTTGGAAAAAGGCAAGAAAAAAGAACCCTACGTCCAAAAGCCCACAGTTGAAGGCCTCCAACGCATACTTACCCTTGCTCAGCAGAGAGGTGATGATGTCCATAAAACCCTGGCTCCATATACAGATGACATACTTTCCTCCAAAATAATAGTATCATATCATGTATCATGTAGAGCAAACTACTGCCTTAAGACAAAAGTCAGTGAGCAGGAAGTTCCAGATGTTGAGTGAGAGAGCACATCTGCACCAAGGAGACTGAGTAGGGCTGATACAACAACATTTAACATACGGAGAGATTGTTTCATTTGTGGGAAGGCCAGTACTAGACCAGAACCTCTGACAGCTATTGCTACTGGTACAGGCGCAAGTACCAGAGACAAGGTCCTTCATGCAGCTTCTGAAAGGTTTGATGAAGACGTACATCTTCGGCTGCTTTCATACCCCGATCTCTTTGCATATGATGCCAAATATCATAGAAGCTGCCTTGGACACTACATCTCTGAATGAAATATAACAGCTGCCAGACGAAGAAAAGAATCAGAGAAGCAGACCAATGTCTATGACAAAACCTTTATTAAGCTCACTGAAGACATTGATAAAACAGTATTGTCTAAAGATATGAAACTCAGGACTCTAAACTCTTTGACTGAAAATTATAATGACATACTGAAGACCCTTTCTCTGGAAGAAGATGGCACAGTGGTCCAACACAACAAATATACATCCTGGAAACTGAAGGGGAAGCTAATACAGCATTACAAAGACAGGCTGGTGTTTGTTCCACGTCCTGGAAAGTCAGATCTGGTGTGCTCTGAGAGTATGCACGTAGGTTATGCAATGAGGGAAGCTGCTCAACTCACAGAAAAGACAGAAGACTGTGAGACGAAACTTCCACAGACAAGTCAGAGTCTTTCCGAAACCCATATATTATACAGGGCTGCAGACATATTGAGGAAAAGCATGGAGCAGGTTGAACATGACCGTCAGTCATATATTAGCAGTGATCGTCTATCACGTCTCCAGTGCAGCAAGTATGTACCCAACATCCTGTATGACTTTGTCAACTGGTGTGTTGATTCACATGCCCACAGAGATAACCAAACATGTGATGAGGACCCAGCTTCAAAGGACAATCTGTGTGTGATCGCAGTCTGCCATGATCTTATTGCACAGAGCTGTCATATCCATTCGCCAATCACACTGGGACTTGCCATTTTGATTCATCATGAATTTGGTAGTAAGACACTCATCAATGAGCTCAGTGCAATGGGGCACTGTGTTTCCTATACAGAGGTTAGGCACTTCCTCGCGTCTGTGGCAGCAGACCAGATATCAAGGACAGCGAGTGGTGTCTACATCCCAACTGGCCTCACTGGAGTCACTGAACATGGAATTGTTGATGCAGCCATCGACAGCTTTGATCAAAATGAAGACACTCTGGATGGGAAGCATACAACCCACGCTATGGCTTCTGTTGTGTTCCGAAGAGGCCATGTGTCCACAGCAGATAAATGCCTAGCACGAGTTCCAGAGAGGTCCCTCGCCACCTTAAACATGTTCGACATGGATGGAGATAAACTTTACAGGTATATTTTGTGCATTCTTTTTTCTCTGAAATCTGTTGTCATGTTATGGTATTTGCTCAGTCACATGAACTGCTCAAATTAATGGGTGGGTGGAGTATTCAATATCAATGCATGTCGTGAGGATTTAGAGTGTTCTGATTTGATATTTAATGCACATGATCACAAGCTTATCCTCTCATTTCAATTGTGATTACAGATACATCAAATCTACAAAGCAACCAGAACCACCCGAACTTCCCCAACCTGAGTTACTGCACACAAACAAAACAGTCTCTAAAGCAGCTGAAGACAGAGATCTGGTATGGAAGCTGGCCCGAAATGTTAGGGAGAATCAGCAGCAGGTCCCTGCATGGTCTGCATTCAATGCCTTCACATCAGACACTGCTTGTTCAGTAACCAGTGTACTCTACATGCCCTTCATAAGAGAATCACCCTCAGAATTGTCCACCATCTATACATCTATGGTACGACTTGTACAGCTTGCTGCAGAACTGGGACAGCACCATATTCTTGTGACTGCAGACCTTGCTATCTATAGCAAAGCACAACAGATCTTGTGGAGCAAACCACTGCCCTTACAAGGAAAGATCACAATGAGACTGGGAGGTATGCATATCACGATGGCTTACCTTGCAAGCATCGGAAAGCTCTATGGTGATGGCGGACTCTTTGACATACTAACAGAGACAGATGTGTATGCAGAGGGAACAGCTCGACAGTTGCTTCAAGGGAAACAGCTGGCAAGAGGAGTAAGGAGCATAAAGCTAGCCTCTGAGGCCCTGTTCAGGCTCTTCTGGAAAGCCATGCAATCATGGCTTGAAAAACAAGGCCAATGTGCAATGACTGAAGCACAAGAGCAACTCCTACGAGATGTGCAGCATGCATTTCATGATAATAACAAGGCCACTGCTCAACAGCTCATCGGTGAGGTGGAGACTGAACTCCCTGGGATCCAGAAGAGAATCCAGATGTTCACAAATGAGGGAGTTAAGCAATCAGCAACCTTTGGATACTGGTTAACGTTCCTAAATGGTGCTGATCTGTTGCTAAGGATCCTTCGTTCAGAGCATGAAGCTGACTTTCAACTTCACCTGAATTGCATGTGTGAGGTTATACCTTGGTTCAGAGCTGCTGGAAGGACCAATTATGCCAAGTACATGCCAGTCTATGTTGCGGAAATGAAAGCCCTTGAACATGAACAACCAGAAGCATACACATTCATGCAGCAAGGTGGATTTGTTGTTCGCCGGTCTGAGGATCGAAGCTTCAGCTGTGTGGCTACTGATCAGGCACTGGAGCAAACCATCAACCGAGAAGGCAAGAGTCAGGGTGGAGTTGTTGGCTTCACATTATGGAAAGGAGCTCTCACAAGATGGCTGATGACAAGACATGTGACCACAGCATATGTAGATGCCATGAAAGAAGTTTGTGACACTGATGCAAAGAGCCCGAAAGCACACAAGGAGCATGGAGCATCCAGAGAGACAAGAGAGACATACAGAAGATAATGGAAGCTGTGGTGCAGAAGCAGAATCCCTTTGACCTTGATAGCGTTCCTGAGGAACTGATCAACATTGCAAGTGGTCAGGTTGCATCTGAGAAAGTTGCAAAAGAGCTCTCAAGCTTCCTCCAAGATGGTGCAAAGTAGAATGCCATCTTTATTGAACAACGTCTGACAAAATCGAAAAGAACAAAGAGCTTCTGGGAGCCAGAGAAAAGAAACCAGTGTGCAACCTTCAAGGACATGAAAACATCAGCTGGAGTTCGTGTATCTAGACAGGTTCACATGGACTCCGATGTGCTCTTTCGAAGGTTACTTGCTGTCTCCAAACAAAGAGAGGTGTCCATGGAGACTGTGATGTCTCACGAACTCGCTGCTGTCCCGCCCTCTTTGTTTTATGATGATGGAAGCATGAGGAAGACAACAAAAGCTGACCTTGCTAAGAAACTGGAGTCTGTCGTTGAAGAGACACAGCAGCTGCCCAGTGTTAAAGAACCATCAGCATATCTCATCGATGGCATGGCTCTTCTGCAGAGTCTCCATGATTCAGGCTTTCAGACATTCAATGACCTGGGTGAGTGTATCTGGAAAAAGATCACAACGTTAATGGGAAAGGAAGGCATCAGCTGTGTTGTTTTAGTGTTTGACAGATATGACCATCAACACTCAATCAAAGACGTTGAAAGGCAAAGAAGAGGCACCATCCAAACCAGCAGACAAACACATATTATCACAGGACAAGCAAGTGTTCTAAACTACAAGAAATACCTGAGGATCAGTGGGAACAAGGCTGCTCTATGTAGCTTTGTCAGCAACTACATCACTAGTACTGGGCCACAGAGAATCTCTTCAGAGAACACAATCATATTGGCAGGTGGCTTTGAAAATGGTGAGGAGGTCAAGAGGGTTAGCAAGTCAGGTGTTGACTGCTTGACAGATCTTTACAGTGACCAGGAAGAGGCTGACACAAGACTGGTGTTACATGCAATACACCTTGCAGAGTCACATTCCCGTCTCATTGTCAAATGTGATGATACAGATGTACCGGTTTTGCTTGTGTATTATTCAAGCAAAGGGATGTTTGGATCCTCAGAAGTGTTCATGCACTCTGGACATGGCCTAAAGGAAAGATTTGTCCCAGTTTGTACAATCGCTCAGAAGCTTGGAGCAGCTCTTTGTGAGTGTTTACCTGCATGCCACGCCCTCACGGGTTGCGATACCACAAGCAGCTTGTACAGAATTGGGAAGACCAGTGCCTTCACAAGACTGAAGAGCCATCTGACTGAGCTAAAGGAAATGGCCAAGTTTGGACTGTCTGAAAGCCTAGAAGAAGCTTTGCCTGTGGCAAGACAGTATGCCCTCCTCCTGTATGGCCAAAAGAAAAAGGAGAATGGCCGTTCTTGCACCAACCTAGATGAGCTGAGGTACACACTAGCATCTACCACAGATTCATCGGCAGCAAATCTACCCCCAACAGAAGATGCCTTCCAGCAACATGTGTTAAGAGCCTTATACCAAACAGCAGTTTGGCGTCACAGCCACCTGGCCAAGCCTCATCTCTGGAACCCAGTTGGTAGAGGATGGAGGCTCAGAGAAGATGGGTCAGTTGAACCTATCATGTTCCAGAAGGCACCAGCACCTAAAGAAGTTAGAGACATCACCCAGCTGTATTGTAAAGATGGAAAGTGCAATGACACAAGCAAATGCCAGTGTCTTTCAGTGGGCTTGACATGCACTGAGTTTTGTTCTTGCTCTTTCCCAGACTGCCCAAATATGACCCACTTTGTCACTGAA
>NC_065518.1:37226425-37228375 GCF_006386435.1 Epinephelus moara | reverse complement strand
TTTTTAGGTTTGGGGTGTATAACAATATGTATCAATTTAACAATGTTTGCAGTAAAATATTTAAACCTAAGAATCCATTTCATATATGGGAGACCTTAGAGATGAGGAAAAACATTGTTAGGTTTTGTTCTACCCCCGGTAGGGGTATCTCAAATTTTTGGGGGCATTGTCACTAGCCTATTGTATGATAGGTTGGACAGTAAGGAGGGAGAGACTGATTTATACAGGTTAGCAAGGCAGAGAGATAGAGATGGGAAGGACTTGCAGCAGGTTAGGGTGACTAAGGATAGAGATGGGAAAGTCACTATTTCTGCGAGCCTTATCTCTTCAGGCAAGTTGTTCCAAGCTGAAGGGCAAAAGCACAGTCACCTTTAGATTTAACACAAAGTAGGGTAGAGCACGCACATCCAAGGTATTACAGGTGCAGGACTAACAAGCAAACAGACTTTTAAAAAAGGGTGAAGTCCGCACACTGTTGTAGCTCCTCAAATGTTTATTGTATAAGATCAACGTTTCGATCACATAGATCTTCATCAGGACAAAGGACAAAAGAGACACCTTCCTCATGTAAGTTATTGGTCCCACCCCCCAATTAAGCCATGGATGCAGCTCAGGTGAGGCAACCCAAAAAAAAACCCAAAAACCCCCACATACAAATCAATACGATCTGAGGCTGTTGTTGGGAAAGGAAAAGGTTGGGAACTGAGCAGGTTGATAGAAAAACAATAAACATATAAATACAGATAAAGAACAAATGTTCAACAAATGTTCCCAAGATAAGTATTTAGAAAACTACTTAGAAATTTTTTTTAAAAAGTCACATAATCACAATAGATGGACCAGTATACACATCGATTAAATACATTAAGTACAGTAAAT
Source organism: Epinephelus moara (assembly GCF_006386435.1). Taxonomy (NCBI): domain Eukaryota; kingdom Metazoa; phylum Chordata; class Actinopteri; order Perciformes; family Serranidae; genus Epinephelus; species Epinephelus moara. The sequence continues at coordinate 37,227,496 of NC_065518.1, read as the reverse complement.
ATTCAGATTAAATTGATATAGAAGGTGTGCATGTAGAGGAACTGAACTGAAAGCCCCAGAAAAGACCACACACATTTTTAATTTTACTGGTCCATTACAATATAAATATCGAAGGACAAAAAAATAGGAAAAACAGATAATAAATCCTACTATTCTACTATTAAATGGAGAAACCTCTGTCCCTCCGTCCATCCGTTCCGTCTGTCTGTCATCATCCGTTTTCCTCCTCACTGCTTTGACCTACTTCTCTGAACTTGCACATAGGCTTTCATCCTGGTCATGTGCAGACAGCCACGATGCAGTTTTTGCAGTTTTCCCACATTTCTACTGTTTATATTCGCGTTTTTGTCCACTACCCATTCATACTGTGAGCACCATTAGCAGCGTGAGCTGCACATGCGTGGAGACCACTTCGAAAACACCTGCGCTGGGACCACAGTTTGGCTGGGAAGCCTTTATCTCCAACACTTGCGGATCGAAACCTGTATGTGTGTACCTGTGTGCCCACGCACGGCCCCGTGCACGCGCGTGCCTCCGTACCGTCAGCCAAAACAATGCTCCATGTATTTTGCCATAAAGCATGTGCATTGTTTGTCTTACATTAATATTTATTACACAGTGCATTTACAGTGCTCTGATTTTGCATCTCCTCTAATATACTGTTTTTGATTTCTTATTCCTCTATACATAACACATCCCCGGGTATGGACTAGTATAAATATATAATGTCAAGCACCAATGGGGATAATATTAAGAAAAACTATATAGGAAAATATATATAGGAAACATTAAGAAATGGGAAAACTGTTACGGGAGACAAACTCGCAGAAGAGAAGCTCCAGGGAAAAGGAAAAAATGGGGATATAGAGCCTCATCCTGGGCGCCCTGTAAACACATACAGTGGGGCAAAAAAGTATTTAGTCAGCCACTGATTTTGCAAGTTCTCCTACTTAGAAAGATGAGAGAGGTCTGGAATTTTCATCAGAGGTACACTTCAACTATGAGAGACAAAATGAGAAAAAAAATCCAGGAAATCACATTGTATGATTTTTAAAGAATTTATTTGTAAAT
>NC_065518.1:37214387-37225469 GCF_006386435.1 Epinephelus moara | reverse complement strand
ACAAATGAATTCTTTAAAAATCCTACGATGTGATTTCCTGGATTTTTTTTTTCATTTTGTCTCTCATAGTTGAAGTGTACCTCTGATGAAAATTACAGACCTCTCTCATCTTTCTAAGTAGGAGAACTTGCAAAATCAGTGGCTGACTAAATACTTTTTTGCCCCACTGTATAAGCAGGATGAGACATAAACAAGAAAACACTAAAGAAATGGTCTAATATCAAAAGCTTTGTTCAAGCCCCTAGTCACAGTATCCAATGTGGAAATCCAAAATGCTTCCCTCTGAAGTAATAGCGCATTGATATCACCACCTCTGGGTGGCAGCTGTACGCATTCAATCCCAATATATTTTGGGGTCAGACATTCAGACTGAGTCACACCACCATATTTATCAAGAGCTGGGTTTATCCACTGATCAGGATAACCACGCTGTCGAAACCGTGCCTCTAAGTCTTTAGAATGAATGTCAAAATATACATCTGTACCACAAATCCTCCGGATACGTTTAAACTGACCAAAAGGGATACCTTTCTTCAGAGATGTAGGATGGTAACTGTCTGCATGCTGTAATGAATTGCGATCAGTGGGTTTCCTATACAGATCTGTGCAGAGTCTCATTGTCTTTAATAACCAGAATATCAAGAAAATTCATACAAGAGTTATCAAAAACTCAAAAAACTGAGTGCTGTCATTCAAAAACTTATTCCAGGAGGCCAACATAAAGATTTGCATAATTTGGGGCCATTTTGCTCCCCATAGCTGTACCACATTTTTGTAAGTAATAATCATTTTCAAAAAGAAAAAAGTTTTTTGTAAGAACTATTTCAGTTAAATTTCTTAAGCATGTAGGGCTGGGATGGCAATTGGTCCTCTGATCAAGTAAATATGAAATGGCCTCCAGACCACCCTGATGTGGGATATTCGTGTATAAACTCTCTACATCAAAGGTGACTAAAATTGTGTCCTCTTCCACTGAATCCAAATTATGTAGAACCTGAATTAAATCACTGGAATCTCTCACATAGGATGGCAGTGTGAAGACATGTGGCTTGAGAAAATAATCTACAAAGCACCTTTAGATTTAAGCCTTGATATTGGAATGGCCAGAAGGGCCCCACCTGAGGATCTAAGGCTACAAACAGGCTCATATGGGGTCAACATTTCTGCTATGTAGCTTGGGGCCAGACCTAGACAAGCTTTAAAAGTGATCGGTAAAATCTTAAAATCAATTCTAAAATGCACAGCCAGTGAAAAGAAACCAGGATAGGGGTGATGTGATGTTGTCTGTTAAAACCAGTTGAAAGCCACTGCTGCATTCTCAATTAGCTGGAGGAAGCCAAGTAACTTATGGTTGATTCCAGAGAGAAGGGAGTTAAAGTTGTGAAGTCTGGAGAAAATGAGTGCGTTAATGACTTTTTCCAAGTCTGAATGAGATAATATTGATTTGATTCTGGAGATGAGTCTTAGTTTCAAGAAGCAGGACTGGCCAAATTTACAGATATGTGGTTGAAAAGTTAGGTCAGAGTCACAAATTACTTCCAAATTTCTGGCATGAGGCTTTGCATTATCAGACAGAAGACCAAGGGCATTCACAATGTGACTGATAGGGTTTGGGGGACTGAACAGTATGATTTCTGATTTGAGTTATTGAGTTGAAGAAAATTTTGTACTATCCAAAAATGTACATCAGTGAGACAATCTAAAACAGCAGCTAGGCTTCTTAGGTCATCAGGTCTCAGCAGACGTATCTGTCTGTCGTCCGAGTAGCAAGGAAAAGATATGTTATGCCGTTGGATGATTTGGCTGAGTGGAAGCCAAAAGCTGCACTTAGGTCTAAAAGAATTACAACTGCACTCTCCCCCTGTCAGCTGCTAAGAGGAGATCATTGGTCACCTTAAGTTTCTGCACTATGTTAAGCTCTATAACCTGACTGAAACATCTCAAAGATGTTATTAAGACACATAAACACTAAATGTTTGGTTGAAATTACTTTTTCTAAAACCTTTGATAAAAATGGAAGTTTAGAAATTGGTCTAAAATTAGGAAGAGAGGGTTCAGGTTAGGAAAGGTTTCTTTAAAAGGGGTTGGACCACAGCATGTTTCAAAAGGATGGGAAAACACCTTTTGCTAAGGAACTGTTAATAATTGATAAAACACTGGGCCCAACTGTGTCAATAACTTTTTCATAAAATTTGGTGGGAATAATATCAAGGCTGCACATGGTTGATTTCATGCTGGATATGAGATCAGATAAAAAGGACAAAGAAACTGGTTTAAAATTGCTATATAACTACTGTATGAATGCCCCTACCAGCAAGTAAAACACAGTCTGGGGGATTATTTGTTGCCTTATTTCCTTGACTCTATTCATTTGAAAGTTAAAAAACTTCTCTCTCCTCTCTACTACATTTCTATCCACTACATTGTTCTATGTTAAAGTGCCAAACAATTTATCAAAAGGTTAAACTTCACCTCAATCAACTGCAACATCACAGTGCAGTTATTATAGCAGCTGTTACACCTGCAAATGTAATAACAGCCCACAAACGTAATAAACCACAAATGTAATACAAATCTGCAGCTTTGAATGTAATAATCCCGCAAATGTAATAAATTTCCCATTAAATCTGTATTAACAAGAGGCAGAAGAAAATAAAATAAATCCAATTAAACAACATATTTGCTGCCACAGAGTAATTCTGTNTGATATTGGGCTTTATAAATAAAATTGAATTGAATTGAATTGAATTGAATTGTATAAGTAAACAAACAACAACAACCACAAAGATCATTATTCAGTCTCATATTACATTTGTGGGAAGTTATTACAGTTTAGATTTTCACCTTCCCACATATGTAATAATTTCCTGCAAATGTAATAGGAAAATTGTGTGTTACGTTTGTAGTAGGCAGCTGCTATTACGTTTGTGGGAAATTTATTACATTTGAGGGATTATTACATTCAAAGCTGCAGATTTGTATTACATTTGTGGTTTATTACGTTTGTGGGCTGTTATTACGTTTGCGGGTGTAACAGCAGTAATAATAAATCATTTAGATTTTGTATTTCAAAGTTTGAATGCAGGACTTTTATTGTGTTGGAGTATTTTTCCTATTGTGGTTTTCATACTTTAACTAAAGTAAATAATCTCAATAATTTTTTAGAAAAAAGTCATTTTTTTGTTATCCATATTCATTATATTCCATTCCATCAGAGGGCAAGGGTTTGACTGAATGTATTGATCCAGTATTCTATGTCTAATGCATACTAGAGTGAAGCCATAGAATGTCTTTCTCTGTATGTCCTCTAGGTGGCAACAACATATCATTACTGTCATGATGCTAAGGAGATTAGCCTTTACACACCTCCTTCCTGTGGGGCAAAGTGTCCCAGTATGATCTGTTTTGAAATACTAATTGACTCTCCTAATTTGTCAACTATGAGACATATTTGTTTATTGGTTCCTTTAATGTTGCAATAATTGCATGTGCACTGCAATGTAAACCCCCCCCCCCCCCAAAAAAAAAAAAAAACCCAAGTGTTCTTGAAATAAATAATTACAAAAATACAAGAGACCTTCTTTAGGATTCACACAGATGCAAGACATACAATTACATGTCACCCACAGATTGATTGCACTCATCAATTTAGGGGGAGGAGAGGAGCTGCTGCCTGTCTAATATTAATCTGCAAGGATTACTTTAGTAGGATCAATGCTGGTCCATGTGCTCTAAGCATGATGTATGTTGCATTTAGTGATTATTTTATGTATGAAATAACATCTGGTTGATTCATGTCACATTTGATCAGCAATAAAATGTTACAGGATGCCAACTCAGTGACAAAGGCCCATCACATTTCTGTGATAAAAATGAACAGTACATTCAGAGGGGCCGGTCCAAACAGTGTGTGTGTGTGTGTGTGTGTGTAAGGGAGAGACTATTGGCATCAAGTCCAGCTGGTATGCTTGAGTCCTCCAGGTCACTGTCCTCTGGGGAATTCAACATCTTTTGTCTCCAGGGCTGGCGGACTGGAATATGTCTCAAATGTTCACATGAATAAATGCAGCTCTATGACATTTCCACCCATCAAACTGGAAGGATTTCCTTGGAGCACTCTTTTTAATCCGACACATTTACATGTGTCACACAGCACTGCCAGACCATGTATGTTTCATTGCAGGCAATGGAGAGAGAGAGATCCAAAGCATGTTGTATCATATCAGCCATGAAATTGTCAGATTCATAAAGGTAAAGGTAAATCAAACAGAAATGCATGAAGATGTGCACTAATATCTCAGAATGGTCTAACAGTTTCTCTCAGTCATGCCTGGGCTCTCTGGTGAGCAATACATTGATAAGGCCAAACATAGCAAAGATGATTGTCCTGAAGCGATATTCAGAGTGAGGTATCCAGAATGAAAGACATGACTTATGAGAATCACCTTACAGGGATGTTTGCTGCTCAAAAATGGCCTTTACATGAGAGAAGTAATCACTCTTATCAATTTTTAAGGCTCAGGTTATTGACAAGAACCTGATTTATGGAGGTAATGCAGAGGCCATGGTAATGATTCCCTAAGATTTCACATACAACACCAGAGGGGTCGGCTGTTACATTAAAAATCTTGGATTATAGTGGACATTATTGCTCCAATGAGTATGAAGATAATGGGCCTTATTAAAACCATCTATAGCTCATGCTTTAAAGTGCATGGTGCAAGTGTATTTAGAGCATGTCCAACACCACTCCACTGCAAGTAAAACATAATCTGGGGACAAAGTAAGGAGCAATGAGCAAAGGGGTTGTACTAAGTCTGCTAATTAATCATTGATGTGTTTTGGGCGTAACATAAATGCAACCAATCAAAGCGTCATCACCCACTCCTTTTAAAAGCTGGTTGGACCTGGTCCTGGCACATTGCTATTTACGTGGCTGATTCAGCAAATTGGAAATGCAAATGGTTTTCTGCTGAGAGGAATGCAGGAAGAGCAGTTATGTCACTGCAGCAAATATCAATTATGTAACACTGCTCTTCATATGTAAATGTGCACAGTGTCTCACTTAATAAGGAGTTGGACAGCAGCTCTGCAGCTCTGCCCTGCTGTTTGTTATGTCCATGTTTTACAGATAGTAAATAATATTTTCCTCATGATTAAAGATGAATTATTTCTTCCAGCCACAACCCATGGGTACGTCATGTGTGTGTAACAAGTGGAAATGTTTTGTTTAAAACTTAGCCCAATATCCTTTCATTTTCCTTCTATCTGTAAATTGCTATTATGGGGTTATAAGGGAATTGATGATGAAAATTCAGTTTACCACCAAGCAAAACAGGCAAGCTATTAATCTCCTCAGTGATGTTTCAGTACTACAGACAGCACACGTGTGTCCTGCACACACACCAGCAGCCTCTACACATAACAGTGCTGTCCATGGTTCTGAAACATTACTAAGGTCTATCACGTGTACCTTTGGCAATCATTATGTTGTTTTTGCTGTTTTTCTATAATATAAATAAATAAAAAAAATAGATAAATAAAGCTTAAACAAAAAGTGTCCACAGAAGCAGCCGAGAGGACAGCGGCCAGCCAAACTGCCTTCACCAGGCTGACTGACGACAGATATTTTCTGAACCAAGATAGTTTTCATGTCAGCTCCATGGGAGTTCATATTTATTGATTCATTGATTTCATCACAGAGAGACACACTGAGAGCTGATCAATCAGAATCAGCAATAGAGTTAGTCGACTTTCTTGAGGAATTGTTTCAGCCCTAACAGGCAATTTTTGCTGTTTTAATAAGAAGACTAAAGAGGATATTCTGAGATGTTATCCAACCGTGGCTGTTGTCTTTGGGATCATGTCCAGTATTTGCATGCATTGTTTTCTGTGAATCCCCTGTGCAAGGGTATGCAATGTGAAATTTGTGTAGAAAAGGTGGAAGAACTTGGACAGACACAACCTGTCAGCCAGAGTGCACTATACAGGATTTAACTATTCTTTCAAAGCATAATCTTAACATCACATGTCATCTTAAGAAGGCTTTTTTTTAAGTCATAGAAATTTTGTTAATCCTTCAGTCTTGATTTTCAGATTACACATCTTAAGGGGAAAGTTTGCCTTAATCTCTTATAAATCCCTGTGTGCACTGCTTCTCCTATCCCTTCACTTTCTCACAGACATACAGCAGTCTCCTCAACAATAAGACTGCACTGCCACTTAGAGATTAGAGACGCAATCCTTCAGTTTTCTTGCTTTTGGACAGAAAGGCATTATATTGTTTCTCATGACCCTCAAATCAAGGGGAACCACCGATATAACTATGTTACCAGCAGATGTTGGAGAGAGATTTAAAGTGGGGACTTGAGGGAATAAACATTACAGTTGGTCAGACAAAATCCTTTCAGTGCAAATGCAACAAAAGTCAAAATGAAGCAGGAATCCTTGTCCTGAAAACAGATCTGGATTCATTTTTATTCATTAAGAGCAGAGCTTATCATTTTTTTTTTATACTTTTTGGAGATTCTGACCTTTTGGACCAGCTCTTTGTTAGAATGTCTCCATGTCAGCATGTCAGAGCCTATATTGATCTGACTGGGTCTAACTAGAGATGTTAATAAAGTTCAGTTCTCTTTCTTGATTGTCTGCCTATTACCAGTCAGCTTATTTGGTTGTAACTCAATGGTTAGCGTCAGGCGCTGGGCTAATGGATTAGCTTTATTTCTGCTACTGTCAATAACCAAGTCTTACTCTCAATTACACACACAAGTAATGTAACACTTTCTATTAAGACGTTATGAGGGCATTTATAGTGTATTATAATGCATTCATAATGCTTTATGGCTACACTCATAAACACACATAATGCTTACTGATGCACTATATCAACAGTCATAAAACATTATAGACGTGACTTATGATGGATTATAAGTGTAAAGTGTTTTATTAATGCTGTTGACTGGTAGATGGGGCTTATGTACATTATGACTAGCTATGCACACGTACACCTAAACAATTAACTCTAGGAAGGACTCAAAGAATGCTGTAATAGTCATGCAGTATCATTGTATGTGCAACGTAAAGTAAATTACATACTAATGCATCTATAATAATAGGGTTGCCAACTCTCACACCTCTGGTGTGTGATACACACTTTCACCTTTGTTCTGCTCTCGTGCCTGGCCTGGGTGTTAAGCCCCAAAGACAGCAGAGTTGTAATTTTGCCACACCACCTGCTGATTGAGACAGCAGTCAATGAATATACACAGAAACTTTGCCAATATTAAACCAGCTGTGTGTCATCTAGGGTTGCAGCGTTGTACCAGTTTCAAGGTATCCCATAATATAAAAGTTGATGGTTATCACACTGTGTACATTTAGGTTACTAATCTAGAATACTGAAAATAAGAAAACAAAACTGGATGGAGCCTCTCCTCTTTATTTTAGATATTTTCTAAGGGGAGACTATTTACACAAACGTCCATTGACAAAATGGTTTCAAGTTTCAAGTGTGCTGGGCTTTGAATCCAATTTTCATAGTGGTCAAATAGTGCAATTACAACACTGAGTCTATCACATGATGCCACTGGGCCCAAAAAAGACTTTTTCCCATAGACTTATGTTGGCAAAGAGAAATCTGTAAATCAGTAGATAATTTTTTTGAGTATCACAACCCCTATGAAATGATTCATTTATCTATTAGGATATAACCCAATAAGCAAGATTGGGAAAAAAAAACCAAAAAAAAAAAACACACATAGCTGCCATCAATAAAAACTGTTTTTGCGGGGGCTTACAGATAACTGGCTATAACTCATTAACAATGATTATCAAAAATTACCCCCGTTAAAGAGTTTTTTTGGGGAGTTTTTCCTTTTCCGCTGCGAGGGTCCTAAGGACAGAGGGATGTCTTATGCTGTGAAGCCCTCTGAGGCAAATTGTGATTTGTGATATTGGGCTTTATAAATAGAATTGATTGATTGATAAATCTTGTTAGATATCTTCAGTACATGTTGGGGAATAAGGTTTCCATAGCATTATGAGCTCAACCCATTGTGTGTGTACCTCAATAACCAGTGGACAGAATTTCACCAAATGTGGTACACATGCTCTGGAGGCAAATATTAACCAAAATCTGAAGTTTCACAAAGATTGATAAATGTGGGTGTAGCCTATTAAGCATTATGCCATATTAAGCCTTTGCTTTCCTGTGAGCTGGAAGGAGCTAGAGAAACAACAGTTGGCACCATAACTGGAAATAATATCCTTATGCTAGACATCAAATTGATCCCAATTGGCCTGATGGTGGCACAGAAATGTACAGCTCAAAATGTGACAACTTTGATTGACCATTTGAAACACATCCACACTAAAAGCCTCATGGACAATGAAGGCCACCATCATGAATATTTGTTATTATTGTTTCCCCCCTTTTCCCTCCCTTTCTGAAAAAATATGTCCATCTCATGTAATGTCTCCTCAAGTTAAGATTAATCGATGATGTTAATAACTATTTTTAATGTTTCCTCAAAATTAAACTTGTGTATATGTCTGGGTGGATATTACAGGGTATGGATGGTAATATTTCTCTTATTGTGAACAAATCCCATTAAATGTCTCAAACCAACAAGAAATGCAGTTAGTTTTCAGTAAAGTATACCACCCTACCAGTATTTCCTCTTGTTTGACACTGTAGTGCACTTCTGTATTAGACAGCTATTCGGTCTTGAAAAAAATTACACAATGTGTGTGTATGTGTTTCTATATACATGCATATAACACTCACTCACTCACTCACTCACTCACAAACCAACCTGTCCTCTCTATTTTACTTTTTTTTTTTGGGGGGGGGGGGGTATTTGCGTAGCTATGTCTTCTTTCCTTTCTTTAATGTTGATTGTCTGCTTCTTTTACATGCCTTGTCATAGTCCTGCATATGCAAACGCACAACACACCTTCATAAAAGGGAAAGGGAAGGACCGACAACAGCAACTAAGATACTGTCTATTATGATGAACATGAATCATCCATACCAACCCTAATGTCTCAGGTTTATTAGCTGGAACATTCGGGGCAGTGGGTCACCAGCAAAACATACAAAAGTCTTGAATCATCTTTCCAAAATGAACCCTAGCTTCTGCCTCCTACACAAGACCCATCTGACAACATCTGAACACCTGAAACTTAAAACAAAATGGATGAATCAAATATTCTCTGGTTCATACAATAAATAAAAAGAGGAGCTGCTATTTTGATAAATAAAAACATCCCATATCACAACCAAGTCACAATATTAAATCCAGATGGTCGCTTTGTTATTATTAATGGACAAATCAGAAATGTCAAAACAACAATAGCCAATATTTATGGACCTAATGACAACAATCCAGCTTTTTTCCATACAGTATTTTCACATTTCAAAGATTTTTCTGATTCAGTAGTCATAGTAGATGGGGACTTTAAACATAATCCTCAACCCTATTCTAGACAGATCAAACCCAGAAAACACTGACAGAACATGGCAATCATCTGATGTTATAAAAAAATACATGGAAGAATGAGGAATTAGCAAATGTTGGTGAACCAGGAACCCATTAAACAAAAAATAATCCTACTACTCACCCGACCACAAAAGTTATTCTCATATTGTCTATTTCGTAGTCAGTAACGCTGTCATAGCCCAATTTAATAACTCTGAAATTCATCCAATAATAATCTCAGTCCATAGCCTGGTCAGTTTTAATCTCAAATTCGAAACAGGTGGCGGTTCAACACTTCCCTTCTAGCAGACAAAGATTCTGACAGTTTCATCTTTAGAGAGTGGACATCCTTCATTGAACTGAACGACTCCCCAGAAGTATCAGCCTTAGTACTCTGGGAAACAGCAAAAACAGTTCTAAGAGGACATATCTCATATTCCACCCACAAGAAGAAAAAGGAACAAGAAAAACAACAAAAACTGGAACATAAACTGAAACACCTATACTCTTTACATTCCCACTCCCCTAATGAGCAAATACATAATGAAATACAGGGAATTAAGACCCAGCTCGAAAATATTATACACCAAAATACACAATTCCTCATGCAAAGAGCAAGATTAAATTATTTTAAACACAATGAAAAAACAGGTAAGTTCCTGGAACAGGTACGTTCCTGGCTAATCAACCAAAAAGAAATAAAGAAAAATCTCTAATTACAGCAATTCAAAACTTTTTAATATACATTTCCAAAAGAGATAAACACCACTTTCTATAAATACTACCAGAGACTCTACCATTCAGATAATATATCAAGTATCTCCAACATCCATTTATTCTTTGATAACATCAAACTTCCAAAACTATTCAATGAACAGATCACCACTTTAGACCAACCTATAAGCTCAGATGAACTCAGGAAAGCACTCTTCTCCATGCCCACCAATAAATCATTAGGTTCTGATGGCCATCCAGTAGAATTCTATAAACACTTCTGGCAACTCATATGCCATCTGTTTGACAAACGGGTTAGTCATATCAAAGCATCTGGAACTATACCTACCCGCATGAACACAGCTCTTATCTCAATTTTGCTCCAACAAATCAACTGTGATCTAAAAATATTCAGTAAAGCACTGGCTAACAGACTGGAATCAGTCATATATACATTAATCCACCCAGACCAAACAGGTTTCATTAAGATCAGACACACATCCACCAATATGCGCCGTGTATTCAGCCTATCACAGAGAAACCACCTCAACACCATAATCACATCACTGGATGCAGAAAAAAGCCTTTGATAGAGTCAACTGGACATTTCTTTTCACAACTCTTGAAAAATTTGGTTTTTGGGAGTCGTTCATTCACTGGATTAAAACTCCTTATTACTCACCATCTGCAGCAGTTATAACCAATTAAAGCTGCAAGTAGCTGTGACCGGGCCCTCGCTCTCCCGCGTCTACGCGGGGGGGCAGCAGCGCGCATCACTGAAGCGGTTATGTGAAAAGTCAGAGTAAGTTAACCCTGACGTGGTGTGACGTTTCATCTTCCTACTCCAAAAAACCCCCTATGGGAAGGGTATGTTGAAAATTTCAAG
>NC_065518.1:37213295-37213500 GCF_006386435.1 Epinephelus moara | reverse complement strand
AAACAACAAGAACAAACAAGACAAAATTGAGATAAACAAAACAAGCAAACAAAACAAAACAAAAACAAAAAAGAATGAAGTAGATAGTATGATCTGTTCGGGTTTGAATTTCGGGTTACAGGATAGGTTTTGTTTGGTGATCTTCCTTTTTTTTGATATGTTCCCATATACACGTTTTATTTTATGCCCCCCCCCCCCCCCCCCC
>NC_065518.1:37209850-37213181 GCF_006386435.1 Epinephelus moara | reverse complement strand
AGCTACATGCCTGTGTTTGCTTATATTAATGTTGTGGCATCAGCTCACCGGCAAAGGAATTGCGCTGAAAATTGTTGCGTATACGTATATTATTGAATTGTTCCAATTGGTTTGTCTGTAAAGCTGATTGTTTTTCCATTGATTTCTGTTGTGTTAATAGATCCAGCCATTGTGTGATGTTGACCTTTTTCCTATTTTTCCAGTTTAATAATATCGTTTTCTTGGCGATAGTTAGGGCTACAAGTACGGGTGTTATGATTTGTTTTGAATTTGTATTAAATGTATCCATTTTGCCAAATAAGCAAATGGACGGAGACAGTGGGATGTTACAGCCAGTGAATTGTGATAGTATGGTGGTTACTTCTCTCCAGAATTGTTGGATTGGTGGACAGAGCCAGAGTGCGTGGAGGTGGTCATCTGTTGTATTGAGTGTACAATGAGTGCATGTGTCTGAATTGGCCAACCCCATTAAATGCATTTTGTGCTGTGTGATGTGAGTTCAGTGGATGATCTTGTATTGTATCAGTCTTATGTTAGTGTTCCTGGACATATTGAAAATGTTGTTGCAAATGTTGTTCCAGAATTGGTTGTCAGTGTTAATGTTAAGATCTTTTTCCCATTTGTTTATTGGAATATGATGTGTATTGTCAGTGGAGGATATAAGTCTATACAGTTTTGAGAGTGTTTTTTTTTTTTTGATTTCGCCATTTTATTGATGCTGTCCAGTAGTTGTGGTTGTTCTAGGTGTGTGTTTGAGATGTCTAATTTTGTTTTGATGGTATTTTTTAATTGGATATATTGTAGAAATTGTTGTGTTTCAAGGCCATATGTATCAATAAGTTGTTGGAATGGTAAAAGAGTGTTATGGTTAAAAATGTGGTGGAGGTGCGTGATTCCTTTTTCTTTCCATTTGGTGCCTGTTAGAGGTGATTTATTTGCAGTGAAGTCTGGATTGTTCCATATGGGTGTTTGAGTGGTAGGTGAGATTGTAGTGTTTTTTTATTTTATTGACTTTCCACCAAGCTGTCAGAGTTCAGGCGATTGCAGTATTTCTAAAGCAGTTGTGGCGTTTGATTGTGTCGCTGATGAAGGGCAGGTCAGTTAGTGCTATGTCTTGGCATTCTGTTTGTTCTATATCTATCCATGAGTGTTGGTGATGAGTTGCGTGAATCCATTTGATGAGGTATTGTAACTGATTTGCTAAATAATAGTGGTGGAAATTTGGTGCTTCTAGGCCTACGTGACATTTGGATTGTTGTAATGTGTTAAGTTTTATTCTGGGTTTTTTGTTTTTCCAATAGAATGTTGTTGTTAGTGTGTCCAGTGTGTTAAACCATTTTGCTGTAGGTTGGGTTGGGATCATTGTAAATAAGTAGTTGACTTTTGGTAATATCATCATTTTTATTGTGGCTATGCGTCCTATAATTGAAAGTGGTAGTCTCATCCATCGGTTTAAGTCGTCTTGTATTGTTTTTAGTAGCGGAGTGAAGTTCAAGTGGAACAACTCTGACAGCTTGGAGGAGAATTTTATGTCTAGATATGTGATGTTGCCGGTAGGGGGTGGTAAGTGAGGGATCTGTGATGTTACATGAGAGCTGTCTCCGTTTAATGCTAGGATGGTGGACTTGTTCCAGTTTATTGTGTAGTCAGAGATACTGGAGTATGTATTGATGGTTTGGATAAGTTCTTTGATTGATTTGTTTGGGTTCTGTATGAATAAAAGTACATCATCTGCATATAAGCTTATTTTATGCATCATGTTATTAGTGCGGATACCAGTGATGTTGTTGTTTTGACGTATTGCTGCTGCTAATGGTTTGATGAAAAGTGCAAATAGTGAAGGTGAAAGTGGGCATCCTTGTCTTGTGCCTCTGTGCAGGGTGAAATTTTGTGAGATCTGGTTGTTGGTCATGATTGTTGCTCTTGGTTTATTGTAAAATGTTTTAATCCATTGTATATATGACTGTCCAAAACCAAATTTTTCCAGATATTTTATGAGAAATGTCCAGTTCACTTTGTCAAATGCTTTTTCTGTGTCAAGTGAGAGGATGACAGTTTTTAATTTATTGTGATTGGATATATTTATCAAATTGAAAAGATGGCGTGTGTTATTTGATGAATGTCTGTCTTTAATGAATCCTGTTTGATCTGGATGAATTAGTGATGAGATGACTGATTCTATTCGAGTTGCTATTGCTTTGCTGATAATTTTGATATCTGTGTTCACTAGGGAGATGGGCCTGTAACTTGAGCAGTGAGTTGGGTCCTTGTTTGTTTTGAGTAATACTGAAATTAGTGCTGTGTTCATACGATAAGGAATGCATTTATTTTTTTTTTTATCTCATCTGCCATTCTAGTGAATAATGGTGATAGTGTTTGCCAGAAGTGTTTATAAAATTCGGTGGGGAATCCATCCAGTCCGGGGGCTTTGTTATTTGACATTGTTTTTAGTGCTTTTTCATATTCTGTAGATGTTAATGGGGTGTCAAAGATGTCTGCTTGGTCCTTTGTTAGTGAGGGTAATGTGATGCTATCTAGGAATTTTTCTATTGCTGCAGAGTTTTTCTCTTTGTCGTGGTTGTATAAATTACTGTAGTATTGTCTAAAGATGTTGTTTATGGTTTGTGGATCACTGGTGTTATTCCCTCTTGAGTCTTTAATTGTTGTGATTAGTGATTTTTCTTTATTGCGTTTAAGTTGATTTGCTAAATACTTGCCAGATTTGTCATTATGCTCAAAATGGTTATATCGTAACCTTTGTAGCATGAACTGTGTCTTTTTATTGATGATATTGTCAAGTTGGAATTTGGTTTCTCTAATTTCTTTTAGTGTTTGTTCTGTGGGGTTGGTTGCATGGGAATTGTGTAGTTGTTTGATTTTTTCCTCCAGTTTGTTTTCCAATTCTTGTTCTTTCTTCTTTTTATATGTGGAGTATGAGATGATTTTTCCTCTTAGTACTGCTTTGGCTGTTTCCCAGATGAGTGTTGGTGAAGTATTTGCTATGTCGTTTGTTTCCATGAATAATGTCCATTCTTTCTTGAAATATAAGTCAAAGTCTTTATCTTGAAGTAAAGATGTATTAAGTCGCAATCTTGAATTGATTTTTGTTTCTATTTTTTTGTGCAGTGTGAAGCTGATCGGTGCATGGTCGGATATGATAATTGGATGGATAGTGGTGTCAGAGATATCTGTCATCACAGAGTTGCTTGCTAAGAAATAGTCAATTCGTGAGAATGATTGGTGGACCGGAGAAAAGTAGGTATATTCACTGGCTGATGGGTTTTGTAGCCTCCAACTATCGCCAAGACCAAGATCCAACATGTGCTGTTTG
>NC_065518.1:37201193-37209350 GCF_006386435.1 Epinephelus moara | reverse complement strand
GCCTGAAGGCGATTTAAAGCAAGAACCTGTGGAATATAGGATGACTGTGCATCTGTTCGGGGCAGTGTCTTCACCCAGCTGTGCTTGTTATGCCCTACGAAAGGTTGCAGAAGATAACCAGAACAGTTTCCCTGCTGAGGTAATTGACACATTCAATCGGAACTTTTACATGGATGACTGTCTTAAAAGCTTGCCATCTGAGGAGGAGGCTGTCAAAATGGTCCAAGATTTGACAGCTGTTTGTCATAAGGGAGGCTTCCATTTGACAAAATGGATTAGCAACAACCGTGGAGTATTGCTATACATTCCAGAGGAAAAGAGATCAAAGATTCTGCATGAGTTGGATTTGGACAGGGACCAGCTGCCACTTGAGAGAGCCCTTGGCCTTCATTGGTGTGTCGAGACAGACACTTCCAAGTTCAAAATGGCACTCAAGGAACAGCCCCATACTAGACGTGGGATTCTATCGGTGGTCAGCTCAGTTTATGATCCCTTGGGATTTCTTGCACCGCTCACACTTGCAACCAAGCTCATACTACAGGATCTGTGTAGGAGGAGCAATGGATGGGATGATCAGATTCCCTCAGCTCTCCAGCAGCAGTGGATCAAATGGTTACAAGACCTGGAAAAGGTGACGACATTCAGCATACATCGATGCCTCAAACCGCCAGATTTTGGACAACCCACTCATGGCCAATTACATGACTTTTCAGATGGCAGTGAAAGTGGATACGGTACTGTGACGTATCTCAGGCTGCAGAACAACAGCAACAGTATCCATGTCTCTTTCATGCTAGGCAAAGCCAGAGTGGCGATTCCTCGTTTGGAACTCACTGCTGCTGTTCTTGCTGTTCGAGTAGACACAATGCTAAGAGCAGAGTTACAGCTTCTACTTGAGATATCATGTTTCTGGACTGATAGTACTTCAGTTTTGAAGTATATCAGGAACGAGGACAGGAGATTTCAAACCTTTGTAGCAAACAGGATATCTACCATCGGAAGAGCAACCAATGTCTCACAGTGGAGGTACATTCATACCACACAGAACCCTGCAGACGAAGCCTCAAGAGGATTAACAATGGATAATTTGTTGACAAACCGAAGATGGATTGAAGGCCCTGAATTTCTGTGGAAAACAGTGGAGGCATGGCCAGTAAGCAGTTTGGATTCTGACATTGCTGTTGACGATCCAGAGGTCGAAAGGGAGCTCACAGCCAATGCAGTGATTGTCGAGGACACACCAAATGCTACTCATCAACTGATAACCTACTTTTCTGACTGGAGAAGGCTGAAGAGGTCAGTTGCATGGTTTCTGAAAATAAGGAAGGCTCTACAGAAGATGAGTCTAAAAAGAAAACATCTGAGTCAAGAGGATGCAAACATTGGTGGCAATCGAGTGGAACAGGAAATGCAACAGCTTAAAGCTGCATTTGGAGGACAGAGTTTGAATCCAGATGATCTTTTGGAAGCTGAAGCATCCATCATTCGCTTTGCTCAACAGGAAAGGTTCCCCAATGAGTTTGCTGTATTATCATCTGGCAAATGTGAAGTGAAAAAGGAGAATACGATCTACAAACTGGACCCCACTCTGGAGGATGGATTGCTTAGAGTTGGAGGGAGACTGAGTAAGGCTGCCATGCCTGAGGAGACAAAACATCCAGTTATCCTATCCAAAGACCAACATGTATCCTCTCTAATACTAAAGCATATCCACGTACAACTGGGCCATGGTGGGAGAAACCATGTTCTCTCCAAATTACGGAGCAAATATTGGATCACCAGCGCTAATGCAGCGACCAGAAGGATCCTGTCCAACTGTGGATTCTGTAAGCGCCATAAAGGGAAGTTGGGTGAGCAGAAAATGGCCGACCTGCCCATGGAAAGAATCATTCCAGATCTTCCTCCATTCACCAATGTGGGGGTTGATTATTTTGGTCCAATCGAGGTCAAGAGAGGATGTAGCCTGGAGAAGCGCTATGGGGTCATCTTCACATGTATGGCATGTAGAGCAGTCCACTTGGAAGTTGCGTATTCATTGGATACTGACTCCTGTATAAACACTCTGCATAGGTTCATTTGTAGAAGAGGACAGGTCTCTCATCTACGCTCCGACAATGGAACCAACTTCATTGGTGCTGAAAGGGAGTTGAGAGAAGCTCTTGCTGCTTTAATTCACAGCAAAATACAAGATGCTTTCTTACAGGAAGGGATAAAGTGGAGCTTCAACCCACCATCAGCTTCTCATCATGGAGGTGTATGGGAACGCATCATAAGGATGGTTAGACGGATTCTAACATCAGTTTTACATCAACAAACCCTGAATGATGAAGGATTCCATACAGTTCTGTGTGAAGTTGAAGCCATTCTAAACGACCGCCCCATCACCAAGTTATCTGGAGATCCCAATGATCTGGAAGCTCTCACACCCAATCATCTGCTCACAATGAAAAGAAAACCAGTCTTACCACCTGGACTGTTTGAGAAGGATGATCTCTATGTCCAAAGGAGGTGGAAACAAGTACAGTACATGTCTGACCTCTTTTGGAAGCGCTGGCTAAAAGAGTACTTACCCTTGCTACAGGAGCGTCAAAAATGGAGTAGGAAAAGACTAAGTCTTGTGCCTGGAGATGCTGTGCTTATTGCAGATCCGACAGCCCCACGCAATTCCTGGTTACTCGGAAAAGTTCTACAGACTTACCCAGACAGGAAAGGACTAGTACGTTCTGCACGGGTGCAAACCAAAACCAGCATACTGGACAGGCCAGTGACCAAACTTTGTCTTCTGCAAGAAGTTGCAACATGAGCTGTAATTACACAGATATTACTAGTGACCTCTAACATAGAGATGTTTTTGGTTTGGATTTGTTGGCTCCATTATGTAAATATGTGTTGAATTGTTTATGCCCTCCTGCCATTAACAATTAGGGGCCGGTGTGTTGGAGCCATAATGTACTTTTTGTTTATTTTTTATGTTTATATCACAGGTGACCATTTGCATTGTTGTATGTAGTTTTCTGTTTGAACACTGGGTGGAGCATTAGATCAGAAAACGCATATAGGTAAGCCGCAGGTGTGGAAGGGGGAAGCATATAGTTTTTGACCGTGTCAGTATCAGGGTGGCAGCGTCTCAACAAACAAATTGATGAATGAAACTTACCTGTGTTTAAAGTTAATTCAATGACGGAAAACTTACCTGTGGATTTACCTGTGTTTTACCTGTGCTAAGGTGAGCATAAAAAGAGAGCAAATAAATGGGTCACTGCACTCAAAGACAACTCAGTATTGGACATTGGTTTATTGTTTTTGCCCAGAACACGCGTCCAAAAAAGTTCTCCCCGTTCGCCCCTCAGTGACTCATAAATGTATTCGTTTTTATTGGAAAGACTCTACAGTCAGTATAATCCAGTACAGTTCAACAGCACCACAATCTACAACTCAATACTTCAATAAAATGTTAGACTTAATACAATATTAAACTGCTTTTGTTTTTTCTAGGTGTACCAAGTAAACTGTCAAGTCTCCATAAAAATGTAGACAGAAAGCATAATGATGAGACAAATGCAGTGATGGACAGTAACTAAGAATGTATATGATGATAACAACATTTGAAATTGGGTCACTCTGCATAATGAGTACTTTTAACTTTTCATTCATTCATTTCATTCGTCTCATCACGTCTCATCCTCATCCTCCGCCTCATTCTCCGCTGTCTTTCTCGGATCTACCTCCTCAGCTGGGCAGCCTCCTCCTCAGCCTGCAGGTACAGCAATCCTGTTGCAATAACATGCACCAAGACGCCTTCTCCGATCCATGTCCGTTATTGATTTTTGATTTCCATCTCGCCAATGCTCACGATCACAATAACCACCAACTCTCCACAAACTTTCCCCCCGCACCTGACTTTTGATTATTATCAGAGGCCAGGTGCGGGAATTGGATAGGCTATAGATTAAATATGATCAAGCTGCGGGGAAAAGGTTTTATAAGACATTTTATGAAACTATTTTGGCTATTTATATGTTTTTGTGTGTCAGTTATATATGTTGAAAACATAATCACATTATTTTCTTACAATGTCTATGAAAAGATGCAGGGCTGGGCTGTGTTTATATTGTTTTATTCTAAATGCATGTATACAACACAGTACAACAGCCAAGGCGAGCGGAGCTGGTGACGTCATCAAGTTCTCTGCTGTTCCAAAAGCAGAAATGACTGTACTCCTGTACTCCCGTCCTCCCGCCCTCCCGTTCTTGGGAAGTCCGGACACTCGCGCGGACTTGCCAAGTCCACAAGTCCAAACTGCTGAACTTGTGTATTGAGAAACAGCTAGACACTCTGTGCCACCAGGTTTAACACTCCGTGGAAACAGAGCAGCGACAAGGGGCCACAGCTGACTAAATCCCAGACTGCTTATGCAACCAGTGTGCAGAGCTGTTCAGCCAAGTCCATTCAGCAAGCCAAGGCAACACACCATCACCTTTCAGTTTTCCTGAAACACAAACACATTCCTGTTTCTTGTGTGAGGACCAACTGTGAGGAGTAACTGAACACCAATAACCAAACAAAAATTAAGCCATTCAATTAATTAATTAATTAAGTCATTCATTCATTCATTATATCTTACAATAGGATTTGCCTTCTGTACAAAAAGATGGCATGACAAGGGCCCTATTTCAGAAAGCTGGTGCAACAAACTCTGAGCCTTACCCTGAACTTTGAGTTGATGAACGCTGAGATGGAAAAAGTTTTTGTTCAGTGAATGTAGACATATTCATCTACCTTAAAAAAAAATTGAATTACCGCTTTGTGATTGTATGCCTCCGCACACAAGTCAAGTTCCTCTTTCAGTTTACATCCATGTCTGTGAAAACATGGATGCTTCATGGAAGCACAGAAAATCTATACAATCAGCAGAGTTTCGTGTCAATTCAGTATCTGAAAAAAAAGTCCCACTTTCTGTTCCTGACATATAACATTGAATAATGGCCAGAAAAGTGTTTTTGCAGAACATTATGATGACAGAGTCAAGTTGACCTTTGACATAAAATATCATCACTTAATTATTTTATCATATTAGACATTTGTCATAATTAGCATGTGAAGTTTTGATTCATGGTCAAAAACATATTTTGAGGTCATATTGATCTTGACCTTTGACCTTCAACCACAAAATTCTAATCAGTTTATTCTTCAGTCCATTCTTCAGTGCCAAATTTTAAGACATTCCCTCAAGGTATTCTTGAGATATCACATTCATACAAATAAGAAAGACAAGGTCACAGGGACCTTGACCTTTGACCACCAAAATCTTATCAGTTCATCATTGAGTCCAAATTTTAAGAAATTCCCTCGAGCTGTTCTTGAAATATCACATTCATGAGAGTGAGATGGACGCATGATCACAGCGACCATGACCTTTGACCACCAAAATCTAATTATTTCATCCTTGAGTCCAAGTGAACGATTACGCCAAATTTGAAGAAATTCCCTCACAGTGTTCTTGAGATATCGGATTCACAAGAATCAGACAGACAAGGTCAAAGCGACCTTGACCTTTGACCTATGACCTTAAAAAACTAATCAGTTCATTGCTGATTCCAAATGGACATTTGTGCCAAATTTGAAAAAACATTCTTGAGTTATCACGTTCACAAGCATGGGAGAGACATACGTATGTACGTATAGACAACTCGAAAACATTATGCCTCCGGTCACAGCTATTGCCAGTGCGAAGGCATAAAAAGCCTGAGTCTGAGCAGGGAAAAGTGTCAATAAGATAACACAATTAAATATTTTTCAGTGTTGTCCATTAATTCATCATTTAGACCATTACATGAATTTGTTCAGCTTTAAAGGGGATTTATGGTTGTGCAGAGAGCCTACGCACGTCGCCTGTGCCGTTGTGAGCATTTTTACTTGTGCGGTGGTGTGTCTGTGTCACTCTGCAGTTACACCTCCAAAACACTAGCTGGCGGTAGAGGTTTCTGTGAAGTGCTGTTAAGTTTAGTTGATTCAAAACACACCCAAAACACACAGGGGCGCCCAGACAGGACAGGCAAACCAGGCAATTGATTGGGGCCCCCAAACTCGAAAAAGGTTTCCGACGGCCACTCATATTAGGCACATTTGCAACTGTCTGCACCACCGCCACTGCGCTGCTCCCAACCCCCCTAGTGGGGCCCCTTCTAGCTGAGGCGGGAGAAAGGGACTCCGACGGCCACTCAGACAAGCACATTTTGCAATGACAACCATCTTGGGGCGGCAGTAGCTCAGTCCATAGGGACTTGGGTTGGGAACCGGAGGGTTGCCTGTTCAAGTCCCCGTCTGGACCAAAATATGGAATGTGGACTGGTAGCTGGAGAGGTGCCAGTTCGCCTCCTGGGCACTGCCGAGGTGCCCCTGAGCAAGGCACCGAACCCCCCAACCGCTCGGAGCGCCTGTCATGGGCAGCCCACTCTGACATCTCTCCACTTAGTGCATGTATAGGTCCAGTTCGTGCATGTGTGTGTTCGGACCTGTGTGTAATTGACAAACAGAGTGAAAAATTGAATTTCCCCTCAGGGATTAATAAAGTATGTAAAATTTAAAAAATTAAAAAAAAAAAATTAAACCTCCCAGTGCAACGGCACCTCCGCAGTTCTGCTGCTCTGGAACCCCCTTAGTAGGGGCCCCACCCCTTCTAGGTTCTAACGTTAGCTTGAATCTGACGCGAGCGAGGCGAGCAAGGCGAGCCTTCTCTGCTCTCTGAGGCAACCCTTGATCTAATGTTTGGGGCGGCAGTAGCTCAGTCCATAGGGACTTGGGTTGGGAACCGGAGGGTCGCCTGTTCGAGTCCCTGTCCGGACCAAAATATGGAGCGTAGACTGGTGGCTGGAGAGGTGCCAGTTCACCTCTTGGGCACTGCCGAGGTGCCCTTGAGCAAGGCACCGAACCCCCCAACCGCTCGGGGCGCCTCACCAAGGGCAGCCCCCTCACTCTGACATCTCTCCAATTTGTGCATGTATAGGTCCTGTTTGTGCATGTGTGTGTCTTTCGGACCGGTGTGTAATTGACAAGCAAGAGTGAAAACATTGAATTTCTCCTCAGGGGGATTAATTAAGGAAATAAACTTAAACTACTTCAAGATGAAGCGAACGTATCTTTCAGGGCACCAAAAAAGAAAAAAAAGACATGAAAACGACAAAAAACGAGATCAGGATAGTGGTAAGTGAATATTATTGTGCAAAATGAATAGACCATGATGATTAGATACCCAACTAACAAGGTTTAAATAGTCGTGTCACAGTACTAACTAACGTTAGCAAGGGATAGCCTACCAGCTAAGTTTGCTGCAGCCGTCTGATGAATGATAACGCCAGTCCCTTAAGCTAGGCTAGCTAAGCAGCTACTGAGCTAGCTAAAGTTTCTAAAGTTTATTAGTTGCATTGCATTGGATACCTTAATCATGGTTAACTTGGCTAATGTATATTAGATACACTATCTACACATTAGCTAAGTCAACCATGATTAAATTACCCAATGCAAGTAAGTTGGTAGGCTAATAGATTAGCTTTACATGGCAAGTTATGCAATTAAGTTGGCTAGCTAGTGAGTTAGGAAGCCTAGTCTCATTTTAGAACAACAAATACATCTGTGCACACAAATTCCATGCTTAGCATGTCATTTCTTTTTCATTTTGGCCTTAGGAGCACTGTATAAATTCTTCAAGGTGACAAATCCATCTCCAGATACCAGTACCACTTCTGGCAGTGGCACTGACTGTAAGTCTTTCTTTATTTGTTTATTTGAAGGGTCAGAGCATATTAATAGACATTTCTGTAAATATGCCAGATTTAGCCAAAGGCTAATTTTCATCCATTGTCCCTGGCCAGGTGTTACAAAGGCTCCCTAAAATAAAACAAAGTAGAACATTGTGAGGGTCTTATCTAAAAGCACTGATCAATAAACTACAACTAATTAAAATTGATTGGTGTATAAACAACAATTATACAACAGTTAGTTCCGGCCCTGCAATCTGATTGGTCAAGAGACAGTAAAACCGTGATGATATTGGAGTACAACATCACGGTTATTTCACTCTGTATGTATCACTCCGCCTCACAGCTGATTGCAATCAACAATCAAATCAAAACTGACGGTTAGTGTCAGTTAGGTCAG
>NC_065518.1:37199311-37200984 GCF_006386435.1 Epinephelus moara | reverse complement strand
ACCTCTCAGTACAAATATGTGGGCAAACAAGTCCAAAAGTGGTCCAAACAACTCTAACTCATCATGTTATATTAGCCTGTGTCTGTATTAACATAGCTGGAAGCTCAACATGTGCAGAGACATTAACTCACGCTGTTAGTAGTGTTAACTGCAGCGCGAGTCCCGTAGCAGATCGCCCCCGTTAATCAATTACAGCGGCTGCACCAGCAACGGGAGCGGCATGACAACCACCGCCTGTTGTGCAACAACTCTCTATTTTACGCGGCTCTTCTATTTTTATCGCGCTACGCTCCCCTACGCGACCCTCCAGCAGATAAAAACTACATGAAATAGTGTGCTAAACGAGCACAATGTGTTTTTAAATGAATAAACCATTATCAGAGGTGATATGTGATGATCTTTTTTCATGCATTTACCCATGTTTATCCGTGACATTGTATAAATGTCCGTGGCGGACATTTGAAAACGAGTAGATGACAAACAGGCCGTAAGATTCTGCTCGTTAGTAATTAACTCTGACGTTGGATGTTCACTCACACAGATGAGTATTGAAAAATATTTTTAATACCCAACCTTTCTCAGTTCCTGTATTACTTTATTCCTTAAGCTATTAAAGTGAAGTTTGTGGTGGGAAAATGTTGTCCTTAATGCAGTAACCCGTTCTTTCATCATTTTTAGGATATCTGCATTCATCCACGGAAGACTGTTCTTTTTATTTCTACATTTAAACTTTCAAGTGAAGTCAGTGATTATACTATATATATAATTTGTTCGATAGTAATCGACTATCCTCGTTTGCATTTTTACCTAATAGCAGGCTGCTCCAATTAAAATGTTCTATGGTGTTCTTGAAGGGCTCCTCCTCACTTTTTGGAATTCTATAGATCTCCTGTCCTTTTTTAGTGGAATTAAACCTCTTTTTAGTTAATTTTCTGGCCACCACAATTAAATTGTGGTCAGATAACCCAGTTATCATATTAAAAGAACTTGAGATTTGTTCGAGTCTATTACTGAACACCAGATCAATCTGAGTTTTTGTGGACTGGGTTATTCTTGTCGGTCCTTTGATTACCTGTGAGAGTTCAAGACTGTCAGTAATTTGTTTAAGGTGTTTCCTCATTCTTTTGTCTTCCCAATTTATATCAAGATCTCCCATAATTATCACTTCCTTTTTAAAATTACATTCACTAAGCATGTCTCGAAACTTGTCATAAAAATCATTATTAGAAGTGGGTGGGCGGTAACCTACAATAAGAAGGAAAGACATTTGAGGTGACAAAATGATATTCAGTCCAATGCATTCTAAATCACTGTTCGACCAGCATATTTGATTACACTGGATATCCTCTTTAATATAGATCATGACACCACCTCCCTTTGATTTTACCCTATCCCTCCTATAAGCTTTAGGTTCAATTAATCCTATGCTTATTGGTCCATGTATTGTTTCCATCTTATCTCTCTAACACCCACCCCCCTCACATTCATATTGTGACAGCCTGGTAGTAGTACCGTCCCTTTAAAGGCTCTCTAAGTCTTCCTAAGCTTGAAATGTTTTTGTCAAATACAGCAAACATCTCCTCACGATCTGCTAGCTACATGTTAAGGATGTTAAATTCAGACAAAACTGAAGTTATTGTTCTTGGCCCCAAACAACTCAGAGACTCTTTATC
>NC_065518.1:37194883-37198131 GCF_006386435.1 Epinephelus moara | reverse complement strand
TGTGAGGCAAATTGTGATTTGTGATATTGGGCTTTATAAATAAAATTGATTGATTGATTGAATTGATGTTACGGAGCCCCTTAAAGGTCAAGTCGGGAGATTTTTTTTGGACTGACTTTTGCGTACCCTCACAATACTTTTGCGTTACCTCGCAATACATTGCGTTACCATGAAATACTTTTTGCGTTCCCTTGCAATAAATTTTGCGTTACCTCGCAATACTTTTGTGTTCCCTTGCAATAACGTTTTGGATTCCCATGATCCACCATTGTCACTTCCTCTTAGATGCCTGCATTGATCGGTGACCAACGTAAACTTGTATAAAGCTGCAGCCCATATTAGGTAAAATTGTGTGTCACTCTTGCCTGGCGAGATCTCCTTTTAAACTGTAGTATTGTTATTATTGTCTTTCATGCCGTTGTAAGTAGCCTACTTAATTCTTTTCGGTAACCGGCACCATGCCGGTTCTGTGTCAGTCGAAATGCGCTATTTGTGACTCTGGGCCCAACTCTGCCACTGATTGGCCAGTCTGACATTCTTCATAATAAATAAAGAATGTTAGTGAAACACATAGGCCTAACAGAAACATGCGTTCGTTTGGGGACAAGTTAGTGATCATTTAACGCGTTCCACAGGCGAAGGACCCTGGACACATACAGTAAATAGACCGGTTGTAAGTAACTTTTAACATACGTGAGTCTTTGTGACTCTTGGCTCTTGTCCCGTAACTAACGCTTGTTTCTGTTTCACTAACGACCTGATTAAGTCAAATCCCATTATTTCCTGTTATTTCCTCTGTAAACCTAACGTTACAGCAGCCTACAAGCATGCTGTGTCACACTGTCACTGTGTGACACTGTTAGAAATGTAGTATTTAGCCTAATAATATCATGCTACAGCAGTAATAACTTCAGCTTTAGTCAAATGGCTCTAACTCTCCCGGTAAATGTCATAAACTCTGGAGACATTTTCCCTGTATGTTGACATGATAAGTAGGTAAAACACCTCATATTTAGGTTAATTTTCTTGTGCAACAAAAGCACATGGTTCAGTTTAGAAAGCTCCTTAGGAACTATTCTTTACTTATCAGAGGAGGGTGGTGACTGGGGTGTGACTTAGTTTTTTGTTTTTGTTTTTTTGACCCTCCCCGAAGCTACACATATTGGCCGCGTTTCCCAGTTAAGAGCGATCTTAAGACTTAAGAGCACAGTTAAGAACATCTTAGCTAAGAAGGGTCGCTAAGATAGGAGTGTTTCCCAGATGCGTTTTTAATGCCCTTCTTAGGATCGCTCTTAAGATCGCTCTCAACAGGAGCTGTCCACCACCGCGGTGGTGAAACTAAATCAATCGATAAGTCATAAGTCACACACAACGCTGCTAACTAACGCACTAATTCCCTGCTGCTCGTGTGTATGTGTGTTCTAATAATTCTAATGAAAAACTAAGACGATAAATATTTGTTAATGACCTATTTTCATGACAAAAACAAGACTACAACTAAATAAGAAGTAGTCTTGGTAAGAGAATCATGAGGAAATGTGTTATATTTATACAAAAATATGAAAGACGGATGAAAGGACAAATGAACTTAAGGACCTGCATTGTATCCTGACCACACTGTATCTTACTTGCATTCATCAGCATTGTGTCTCTGCTAATGATCATCTTAACGTGACCAGTTCACGGAAGGACAGAATTGACAGATTTATGGACTATATCAATCTACACTGAGAATCAGACAAAACACCAGGTATAAACTGGGAACACCTTTATATAGAGTAGTAGGTGGAGCATCCCTTGATAAGGTTCCAGCTGAGCTCAATTACATGTCAGTTGCCTGATATCTGTGAAATGTCGCAGGTTTGGAGGGTGGATGTGTTTCTGTTGTGCCCTGGCGCATTTTTTGGGCGCGGTAAACTATCTCATATGTGCATGCAGATGTGGGATATATGTGGACAAATTATGATAAATGATAGTCATGATGATTTATTTTATTTGTGTGCCTGATGTGCAAAGCACATAGCCTACAGGAACACACTTGTTATTCCTCATACTTATTTTTCTTATTATTATTTTTCTTCCGCCAGATTTCCGTGCGTAACTTGTGCCACAGCTTTGAGCGCACACAGGGTCTTCATAAAACATATAGATTCAAGATTCAATATGCACAGTAAGGACACGCGTTTCCCTGCAGAATGAAAATTGTTCTTTTCTGTCACCAATTAATGCTAACGACGAGTAACATGACCACTAACTTGTCCCCAAAACGAACGCATATTTCTGTCAGGCCTATGTGTTTCACTAACATTCTTTATGTATTATGAAGAATGTCAGACTGGCCAATCAGTGGCAGAGTTGGGCCCGGAGTCACAAATAGCGCATTTCGACTGACACAGAACCGGCATGGTGCCGGTTACCGAAAAGAATTAAGTAGGCTACTTACAACGGCATGAAAGACAATAATGACAATACTACAGTTTAAAAGGAGATCTCGCCAGGCAAGAGTGACACACAATTTTACCTAATATGGGCCGCAGCTTTATACAAAGTTTACGTTGGTCACCGATCAATGTGGGCATCTAAGAGGAAGTGACAATGGTGGCTCATGGGAATCCAAAACGTTATTGCAAGGGAATGCAAAACTATTGCGAGAGAATGCAAAACTATTGCGAGGGGATGCAAAAGTATTGCGAAGGAACACAAAAGTATTGCGAGGTAACACAAAATTTATTGCAAGGGAACGCAAAAAGTATTTCACGGTAATGCAATGTATTGCGAGGGGATGCAAAATTATTGCATGGGGACGCAAAAGTATTGTGAGGGGACACAAAAGTCAGTCCAAAAAATCTCCCAACTTGACCTTTAAGGGGCTCTGTAACATGTCCTCTGAATATGCTATGGAAAAAATCCGGTCTCTGTAGGCAGCCCAGGCTCCGCAAATGGCAACAAAAACACTTCACTTCTGTTTACGTTCAACAATGTTATCAAACACAACGAAGCTAGCTTGCCTTTTAGCCTCACTGTAGCCTGTAGCCATAACTGCCTCTCTGGGCACCGGTTCACGTGTGACATGGGCACCGCGTTCATGTGTGTGTGCTTGCTTTCGCTGGTCTCGCACTGGCTGGTTGGTGCAGCCTGAACCAAAATGTTTTTGTTGCCATTTGTGGAGCCTGGGCTGCCTACAGAGACCGGACTTTTTCACAGCATATTCAGAGGACATGTAGCTAGCGGATCGTGAGGAGATGTTT
>NC_065518.1:37191525-37194815 GCF_006386435.1 Epinephelus moara | reverse complement strand
TCCCTCTTCCAGGACGGACAGACGTGCAATAGATGTCGTACAGAACAGATCAGCATAATAAATGTGACATGTGACAAAAACTTTTCAAGCTTAGGAAGACTTAGAGAGCCTTTAAGGACAGCACTCTGGGCAGAGAGGGAGGAGCCCCCAGGTGCTCAATATCACCTGTGTGGATTCTTGTTTGTTCCGTTTGGTGTGCTGGCTGGTTGCAGGTGATGGTTGGCCTGAGAGGTGCTCAGGGGACTATGTATGTATGTATGTAGGTGTCTCATTATGTACTCAGCGCATCGTATGTATGGATGCATGTAGATAGGATTTAATGTATGTAGATATGTATATCTTTATATACCTTTAGTCGCCCAGTCAGCTACCATTTGCCACAATATGTGTTCTTTTGCAGTGGTTCCATCAACATCCACACAATCAGATGTCATCCATGGCAAGGGAGAGCACCCATCCTCTCCCCCTCTCTCTTCTTCTTTCTGTGCATTCATATGTATTCATTTGATTGCAGTTGTTGCATCAAGTTCCATGCAAGCCAGTGATGACCAGCCTGTCCAAGCCGCCATCACTCCCAGAGAAGGTAGGTTTACTCCAAGCCCTTTTCATAAGATAAGATACATCTCATCTATTATATAGTTTCATGCAGTAGTCAGTTGACACAAGTGAACACTCTCTCTCTCCCTCTCCATCTCTTACTCTCTCTTCTCTGCCTGCTAGCAGCATCACTACCACAAACTCAGAAACATGGACAATGTCTGATGACCCTGCAGAATGGTCTTCTAGTAAGATACCAGCTGCAGCATGTTGTATTCTTGTTAAGAAAGGGCCTGTGCAGGTTACTGACTTTGAGTTTCCAAAAAATCAGGACAAAATTCCACGGAGATTCACAATTGAACATTACAACAGGAAAATGAAAAATGGGGAAAAAATTAAAAGGCCATGGTTACTCTACTCTAGAAAAGCAGATGCTGTCTTCTGCTTTGCTTGCACTCTGTTTGGTGACCGGGCAAATGCACTTAGCAAAGAAGGGTTCAGGAGCTGGAGGAATTTAGGGTCTCATCTTAAGGAGCATGAGTTCTCCAAGCCACATGCAGAGATATTACGTGCTGGCATGAGTTGCAAAAAAAGGATAGAAAGCAGGACAGTGATCGATCAAATCCAACTAGATTTGATGCAGCATGAGGTAGAGCACTGGAAGGGTGTCATTAGGAGAGTAACGCCATCATATGCCATCTAGCAGAAAGAAACCAGGCTCTAAGAGGAAATACAAAGTTTTGTTTGACAGACATAATGGAAACTTTTAAGCACAGATTGAATTAATGACAAAATTTGATCCGGTCCTGAATGAACATCTACGAAGAATCCAGAATCAGGAAACCAAAGTGCATTACCTTAGCAGTAACATCCAAAATGAGATCATTGAATTGGTGGGAAACAAAGTAGTTGAGTAGATAGTCAGAAATGTAACTAAGGCCAAATACTACGCTGTCATAATGGATTGCACTCCTGATATTAGTCATAAAGAACAACTCTCTATTGTTCTGAGAATTGTCAACTGTGAACCGTCCATTGGTGCCTCTGTCAGTGAACACTTCTTTGGCTTTCTTGATGTACTAGACACAACTGAAAAAGGCCTGTGTAATATGCTTCTGGAAAAGCTGCAAAAGCACAACCTAAATATCGCATACTGTCGTGGCCAATCCCATGACAATGGGAGTAACATGATGGGACACAAACAGGGGGTCCAAGCAAGAATACTGCAACTGAACAACAAGGCACTGTGTGTTCCCTGCAGCAGTCACACTCTGAATCTCGTTACAGCAGATGCAGCAAAATCTTTGGTACGGTCTATGTCCCTCTTTGGTGTCTTGCAGAGACTCTACACCCTTTTCAGTTCATCTATGTCACACTGGGCAATCCTGAAACAACATGTCAAGGACTTCACTGTGAAACCTTTATTAGTGACAAGATGGGAGGCAAGGATCCAGAGTGTAAAGGCTCTGAGGTACCAGATGCCAGAGATGATACAAGCACTGTCTGCACTGAATGACGTTGCTGTGGGAAAAAAGGACTCTGAGACAATGTCCTCAGCTGAGAGCATACTGCGTGAGATGAGGACCTGGCAGTTTCTGCTTTGCATTGTGGTATGGTACAATGTCCTATACCAGGTAAACCATGCTAGCAAAATAGTTCAAAGCCCCACAGTTTCCATCCAAACGGTGAGAACAGAACTTGCAGGAGTCAAGAACTACCTTACAGACTTCAGAGACAGTGGGCTTGCTCCCTGCCAGGTAGAAGCAAGAGAAATTGCTGAGGTTCTAGGGATTGACATGAGGCTTCCTGAAAAGAGAATAAGAACAACAAAAAGACAGTTTCTATATGAGAGCAGAGAAGAAACATTGTCTACACCAGATGAACTCTTCAATCAGGAGTTTTTTCTTCCACTGGTGGACACTGCCCTCAGCAGCATCTCTACCCGGTTCTCAAAGATGGAGGACTTTTACAGCTTGTATGGTTTCATGTTCTCCAAAGAGGAAATGATAAAGACAGTTAAGTCTGCAAAGCTTGAGAAGCAGTGCCTAAATCTGGAAAAAACAATGGATGATATTGATGGAGAGGAGATGGTGATGGAGCTAAGGGCTGCAATCCACACATTCCCAGATGATGTGTGTCTCCCCAAGACAGATGTTGGACTACATATACAAGGAGGAACTTCTAGATCTCTATGGGAATTTCAGTAGTATTCCAGTCACTGTCGCATCTGGCGAGAGAAGCTTCTCGAGCACAAATCTCCATAGAACAAGAAGTCAGAAGATCCTTGGACCTGAAGATCTAGTGTCAGCGTTTGCTGCAGCCAAGGCTCGAAAGCAGCACTTCTAAAGTTTTTAAGTTGTTTTTTTTTTAGCACTTCTAAAAAGTACAAAATAAACAATATACAGAGTGAAGCAAAATAAAAAAGTACAAAATAAACAAGATGTGCAGAATAAAAAGTACCAAATAAACAAGATACAGAGTGCAGAATAAAAAGTAAAAAATAAACAAGATACAGCATGCATCAGAATAAAGTACAAAATAAAGGAGGTCTAGAATAAAAAAGTACAACATAAGATACAGAGGGCAGTAGAATGAAAAGATACAGAGTGCAGAATAAAAAGTACAAAATAAACAATTTTAATACACCGGGCACCTTCTCTTCTTCTCTCCTCTCTCTCTCTCTCGTATTCTATTACTGCATCTTGCTAACTCGGCCATTCTGGATGTCACTAACTCGGCTTCTTCTCCGGAGC
>NC_065518.1:37186777-37190592 GCF_006386435.1 Epinephelus moara | reverse complement strand
TGTGCATTGTCGTCCCTCCTTTTGAGTGGACTGTTTTCAGTTTATAGTTAGTTCTTATCATCCTCAGTTTTTGGAGGATTGTTTTGTGTTCGTGTTTACATTTTTGTTTAGTTAATAAAATATTTGGCTTACGTAAATCCTACCAGCGCTTCATTTTTCCCTCTCCGGTATGTATTGTTTATTTAATTATTACGGTTACTCCTGAACTTCCTAGACAAGTTGGAACGTAACAATTGGGGGCTCGTCCAGGATCTTGCAGTTTTTTTTACCATTCGTGTTTATGGCCGTGACCGTGAGTGTATATTGTGTAACGTGGAACGGCTTACTCAGCTTAGACAGGGAGTGCCCAGCTGAGCCGGATCGGCTTTTCCTTCGGGCATTCATTTATTATTTTTCCTTTTTTATTTTCGGGGTCAATCCTGGGCGAAGGCTGTATTCTCCAAAGGGGGCTGGCGTTTCAAGGCTTCGGCCATTGATGTGTGCCTGTAAGTCGCCTCGAGCCCAGCACGGCTTCAGAAGATAAATAGGTAAGTGAAAGTAGGCAGGTGCTGGGAAAGTTTGTTTTCATGTTGCATATGCTCTGTGGTATTTGTGTCGGCGGACACTGAGCGAGGGCAATTTGGTGTTGAACGCTGTGGTGGCGTTACTTTGTGGTGAGCATGGCGTTAGTGTTGGATGATTTTGTGGCTAATCCCGAGCTAAGCAGTCTCGAGAAGTGTAAGAAGGCTGTTTTGTTTGCTATCGCTAACCACTACAGTATTCATGTGGCTCGTTCTCTCCGTAAAGACGATTTGAGAGCAGCTGTGATACGTGGTTTGTGTGACCAGGGTATATTGGTGTTGTCTGTGGATCGTACCTCGGCTGTGGAGGTCAATGCTGCAGCAGTGACACCCGATGGTGATGACCGCTCTGATGTGCTCTCTGGAGCCGGTTCCTCTGTACACGATGATGCAGAGGCGACCGCTTGTGTTGATGTGACTCCTCTGGTGTAGGTGGCAAAGCTTGAAGAAAAGCATCCTCGCACGCTACCTCGTTTTGATCCCGTCTCTCCAGAATCTTCAGGTTCTAAGCTAGATGCGCGGTTAAAGTTGCGGTTGGCTCGGCTCCAGATGGAGCAGGAAGAGAGAAGGGAAGAGAGGGAGTTTCAGCTTAGAAGGGAGCTGGAGCTCAGGAAACTGGATATAGAGAGAGAGGCTCTTAAAGTGCGCCAGTTAGAGCTCCAGAAGACCCCAGTGAGTCTCGCGTCCAGTGCGCAAAATGTTCCTGTGTTTCCGGCAGCATTTGATGTAAGTAAGCACATTTCTCTGGTTGCCTGACCAGTCATACATTGAATTCGCAAGGGAAAAGGAAACCCTCTTTGATCGGTGGTGTGCAGCTAGTAAAGCTGATAAGTTGGTGTCTGTGCGTGAGCTGATGTTGCTGGAGGAGTTTAAAAACTGCCTCCCTGAGCGCACAGCTGTTTATTTAAATGAGCAAAAGGTTTCCACTCTGCAGCAAGCTGCAAAACTTGCGGATGAGTTTACACTTACGCATAAAACTGTGTTTGTGAAAAGAGACTCCTTTCAAAATAAATCCACCTCCAAGCCTGATGTCCAGGTGCGTAGTATCAACTCTGTAGGTCCTAAGCCTGATAGACCATGCTATTACTGCTTTAAGTCTGGCCACCTTATTGCAGACTGTGAAGCATGGAAGCAAAGACAGAAGTTGGCTTCAAAACAGCCAAAGGGGGTTGGGTTAATAAATACCTCGCCCAGGGCATCCATTGAGTCCCTAGCTCCTGAAATACCTGACTGTTTCAAACCTTTTACTTGTGATGGATTTGTGTCTGTTTCAGGAAATGCTGAGGACCAGCGCCCGATTAAAATCTTGCGAGATACAGCGTGTTCACAATCACTAATCCTCTCCAGTGTGCTACCTTTGAATACCAGGTCTGAGGAAAGTGCTGTGGTAAGGGGTATCGAGATGGGGTTTGTACCTGCACCTCTACACCATGTTCATGTGATGTCAGAGATAGCCACTGGGTTCTTTAAGGTGGGTGTCCGTGCAGAGTTTCCTGTGAATGGTATTGACTTCATCATGGGAAACGACAATGCAGGGGGTAAGGTTTATCCTGTCCCTAAGATGGTGGATGTGACGCCCCTCCCAATGTCTTTGAGAATGTTTCAGCCAGTCTCATCAGGCAGCTGACATGGGAGGGTCGTTACCATGATTAGGCTCACCTGGGCTTCCAAGCTATAAAAGCTGCCTAATCTGTCCACTTGGTCTCTCTCCCTTCCTTTCAGCTGACATCCACTGAGCATCTTTGGTTTTGGTTTGCACCTTCAACACCTCCACAGAACACCTGACACTCACCCATGCATGGCTTTCATGACTGACTTTGCTGATCTACACACTCCATTGATTATTAAGTTAATTTTAGTTTAATAAATTCAGCTTGTTTTAAGTAAATCTTTTGTGTGGACTCCCTTCTTGTCACATATACTGAGCCAGTTTGTGACAGTGAGTCTCATGATGATGTAGCCATCGGTCACCCTGATGTGTTTGTGGCTAGTGTGCTAACTAGAGCTCAGGCTCATAAAAATGTACAGGAGGTTAATCTTGCTGACTCAATACTGGGTTCTGTTCTCTCTAAAGAAGAGTCGCCTTCCAGTGGTGGTGCCATAAGCAGCAGGATCACGGAGCCTGAAAAGGAGACGGTGTCTATGACCGATTCACCGGTGCCATTGACGCGTGAGGCCCTCATCAAAGCTCAGGGAAGTGACCCATCGCTTGCTAAGTGATGGGCTGCTGTTGTTGACAAGTCTAAGTGTAGCGAAAAGCAGCCCTTTTTCGTGGAGGAGGATGTGTTGATGCGCAGGTGGGTTGCACCTCCACACATAGCCAGCGAGACAGGCGACGAGTCAGGGGTGGTGTATCAGGTAGTGCTCCCTGGTAACTGTCGTCAACAGGTGTTAGTGCTAGGTCATGAACATGTGTGGTCGGGTCATTTGGGCATTACCAAAACCTATAACCGTGTTCTTAAGCACTTTTTCTGGCCAGGAATGAGGTTGGAAGTTGCACGTTTCTGCAGAACCTGCCCAACCTGCCAAATTGTGGGTAAACCAAATCAGCCCATCCCTCTTGCTCCTCTGCAGCCCATCCCAGCCATAGGGGAACCATTTGAACATGTGCTGGTTGACTGCGTTGGGCCACTCCCTAGAACAAAGTCAGGAAATTAATTTTTACTCACTCTGATGTGTATTAACACCCGTTTTCCTGAAGCTATTCCCCTCCGTAAAATCACTGCTGCATCAGTCACGAAGGCTTTAACCAAGTTCTTCACCACATTTGGCCTCCCAAAGATTGTGCAGACTGATCAGGGCACCAATTTTCTGTCTAAGGTTTTCAAGCAGATGCTTAGTTCATTGGGTGTCTCCCATTCTGTGTCCAGCGCCTATCATCCAGAGTCCCAGGGTGCTCTTGAACGCTGGCACCAAACCCTTCAGTCTATGCTAAAGAAGTTTTGCCATGAGACAGGGAAAGACTGGGATGAGGGAGTACCATTTGTTCTTTTTGCCATTCGGGACACAAAGCAGGAATCCCTGGGATTTAGCCCAGCAGAGTTAGTGTTTGGACATAATGTGCGTGGTCCACTCAAAGTACTACAGGAGCAGCTAGTGTGCAGCTCCCCGCCTAAGACTACACCACGTTCCAAATTATTATGCAAATTGTATTTAAGTGTCATAAAGATTAAATTTTTTGTTTTTCAATTAAACTCATGGATGGTATTGTGTCTCAGGGTTCTTTGGATCACTGAAATCAATCTCAGACACCTG
>NC_065518.1:37159043-37185923 GCF_006386435.1 Epinephelus moara | reverse complement strand
AAATACTGTTTTCATTGGGAGGTTTGTTCAATAACATTTGAATTAAACTTTAACAGCTGATGACTTGAAAATTATGCTGACTGTCATTTGCATCGACTATTTAGGAAAATCAGAGAAAAATATCATTTGCATAATAATTTGGAACGCGGTGTAATGTGACAGATTTTGTCTTTCGGTGTAGAGAGCGGCTGCAGTGCGCTGTCAAGTTGGCTAAAGAAGCACTGTCCATCTCTCAAGTGAATATGAAAAAGAGGTTTGACAAAAAAGCAGTTAAGCGACAGTTTCAGCCTGGTGATACGGTGTTGATGTTGCTGCCCACACCTGGTGCTGCGCTCACTGCACGGTTCTCAGGTCCATATGTGGTGGACAGGAGAGTCTCTGAAACCGACTACGTCATTCATACACCAGAGCGAAGAAGGAAAACCCGTGTGTATCATGTTAACATGTTAAAATCTTATCATTCCAGAGGTACTGCTGGGAGAGAGCCGCAGCCCTCAGAGGTCAGGGTGGTAGGGGTTTCTTCCTTGGTGGAGATGCAGCCGGAGGAGACAGACTTGGTGATGCCCTGTGACAGTCATCGGTGTGGTAGGCTGAGGAATTCAGAGTTTCTGTCTACAATCAATGATCATCTGTTGTATTTGTCAGTTCCCCAGAGGCAAGATATAATTAACTTGCTTAGTACATACGCTTCGATATTAGGTGATGTACCCACTCGTACCTCTGTGTTAGAGCATGATATTGATGTGGGCAATGCTACCCCAATAAAGCAGCATGCATACCGCTGTTCACCCGCTAAAAGAGAGGCGATGAGAGCAGAGGTAGCCTACTTGGTTGAGAACAGTTTCGCGAAGCCCAGCTGTAGTCCTTGGAGTTCACCCTGTGTAATGGTACCCAAGTCTGATGATACCCCCAGGTTCTGTTCCGACTTCCGTAAAGTTAATGCAGTCACGAAGACAGATTCCTTTCCTTTACCCCGGATGGATGACTGCACAGACAGGGTTGGTCCCGCGACCTGCATCTCTAAATTAGACTTGCTCAAAGGATATTGGCAGGTTCCTTTGACCCCCCGTGCGTCCGACATCTCTGCGTTTGTGACCCCCGATGCATTTATGCAATACACAGTGATGCCTTTTGGCCTGAAAAATGCGCCTGCCACTTTCCAGCGCCTCATGCAACAGGTGTTAGGAGATGTGCCTAACTGTAGTGTTTATCTTGATGATGTGGTGGTGTACTCCAGTGATTGGGGGAGCCACCTGTCTGGTTTGAGAGCAGTGTTTCAGCGCCTAGCCGATGCGTCTCTTACTCTTAACCTAGCCAAGTGTGAGTTTGGTAAGGCCATGGTTACTTACCTGGGGAAGCAGGTGGGTCATGGGCAGGTCCAGCCTGTTGAGGCCAAAGTCAATGCTGGTCTGTCCTTTCCAGTTCCCACCACTCGGCGTGAGCTTAGACGCTTTCTTGGCATGGCAGGCTACTATCGTTGTTTTTGCAAAAACTTCTCTACCGTTGTGTCTCCTCTTACCGGGTTGTGTAGCCCAGCAGTTCCGTTTGTGTGGAGTGATGAGTGACCAGGCCTTTAATGCTGCCAAATCCATCCTCTGTAGTGCCCCGGTGCTTGTGGCTCCAGACTTCTCTTGTCCTTTTAGCCTTGAGGTGGACGCCAGTGCAACAGGGGCCGGTGCAGTGTTGCTACAGGCTAGTAGTGATGATGTGAATCACCCAGTGTGCTACTTCTCAGCAAAGTTTAAGCGTCACCAGTTGAACTACTCCACCATTGAGAAGGAGACACTAGCGATGCTCCTGGCCTTACAACACTTTGAGGTGTACGTCGAGTCAAGCTCCTTCCCTGTTACTGTGTACACTGATCATAACCCGCTTGTTTTCCTGAACCAGATGTACAACAGTAACCAGCGCCTGATGCGTTGGGCCCTCCTGGCCCAGAGCTACAACCTGGTTATCCGCCACAAAAGAGGAGCAGACAACGTGGTGGCAGATACTCTGTCCCATGGGTGAGATCACNCAGTGGACCGCTAGTGCTCCTGGGAACCGTCTCACCACCACGTGTTTTAGTGTACCTCCTCGCAGTGTGTTAGTGTAATACCAGTGTGTAGTGATTTTCCGTTAAGTGTCTAAGATCCGGTGTTTTCTGAGTTGTAGGCTATTGATTGTGCATTGTCGTCCCTCCTTTTGAGTGGACTGTTTTCAGTTTATAGTTAGTTCTTATCATCCTCAGTTTTTGGAGGATCGTTTTGTGTTCGTGTTTACATTTTTGTTTAGTTAATAAAATATTTGGCTTACGTAAATCCTACCAGCGCTTCATTTTTCCCTCTCCGGTATGTATTGTTTATTTAATTATTACGGTTACTCCTGAACTTCCTAGACAAGTTGGAACGTAACAATCCTACTATCCTACTATTAAATGGAGAAACCTCTGTCCCTCCGTCTGTCCCATCTGTCTGTCATCATCCGTTTTCCTCCTCACTGCTTTGACCTACTTCTCTGAACTTGCACATAGGCTTTCATCTTGGTCATGTGCAGACAGCCATGATGCCGTTTTTGCATTTTTCCCACATTTCTACTGTTTATATTCGCGTTTTTGTCCACTACCCATTCATACTGTGAGCACCATTAGCAGCGCAAGCTGCGCATGTGCGGGTCATGTGCAGACAGCCACAATGCCGTTTTTGCATATTTCCAAGTTTTTGAAGCAAGAGCTTACCATTGTCATGACAAGGAATAAACTAGTCCCTTTTACAACCTAGCCAGTTACAGTAGTCACAGTAGAACGAGATGAGGCTCAATTAACAAAGCGAAAAGTAGCCTATTAAAAATTAAAATTAAGCTTGATTTAGGTCAAAATTATTCCACAGTGTGGTTATTGTTTATAAAATGATCGGACCAAGTAGTGAGTCGTGACCCAGTGTGCAGATAGGCCATCAGATTACCAGGCAATGATAGACATTTGCTAAATTGATTAGGTTAAATAAGAGACACAGCTACTAAATAGGTGATCATTTATTGGTTCATTAATTCATCAATTTAATTGGTTCATTTCTATTTCAAATAAAGCAGATAACAAAATGTAACAAGCAATAAATATCAATTTAATTGGTTCATTTCTATTTCAAATAAAGTAGGCTATAAAAGATAACAAAATGTAATGTAAGTGTAATGTAACCCTTCGACAAGCAATAAATAAGTAGTCTATTAACAATTTGGAACAGGTTTAGCCTTCAGCCACCAATAAATAAATAAATAGGCTTAATAGGCTAACAATCTGAAACAATTCATGCCTTCAACCAGCACACACAAAATAAACTATGCTATTAGTAACAATTTAGAATAATCAGACAAAAAAATAGGCTTCATTTCGATTTTTCATGCAGTGAAGCTATGAGCAAATAATCAACAATTAGTCAAGCATTTAAATGAAATTTCATGTTCCCGTTAATGGTGCAATTTGTGAACGAAATAGGCACGTTTGGTTTATTGGTGGGCTGATGAACTGATTGGCGATGCGTCACGGTGCTTGTGGAGGTATGACAGGACAAGATCTGGCTCCATGTCTTCCTCTCCGTTACGGATGGGACCCAGTAGGATTTGAGGCTGGTCTCACACCGGTGGCCTGTCACAAACATAATCTGGCGACCCTCTCGCCCCGCGTCGGAGAGCCGACTCACAGCAGTGCTCCGCAGGCTGTGGTTTGTGTAGATCCAGGAGAGGGGTGTGGAGAGACTCACCTGAAAAAAATAAATTAACTTGAATAAATAATTTGGGGAAGAGAAATTATTGATGATTTTATCAGCTTTAGTGTGTGCCCAAATATCTCACCTCTTCACAGATCATTTTGAGCATATTCCCGAGGTAATTCACCCCCATCGGCTCCTGGGTGTACCACACTTGAGTGGAATTAAGCTGCGTGTCCAGGATGCGCCTCGGGTGGAGATAGAAAGCCTTGGCGTCGTCTGGACATCTGGAGATGTAGCTCTTAAAACTTTGAACCGGACACAAGGGATTCCCAGGCAGGGCAAACATGAAACCTCTCAGATTTTCCTTGTTCAAGGCGGTGGGATCTTTATGATTTTTAGTCTCTGGATTGTGCGCCAGGCTAATATATTCCACACCATCCTCATCATGCAGTAGAGAAAATAATGATTTCGTCAGTTGCCGATTCCCTTCTCAGCCCCTCTGTGCAAAGCAAAGCTGGATATCAAACCAGACCTTCCTCACCAGGCCAGCAGGAGTGTCGGGAGACAGGATGGCTGAATTTCGGATCATCTGCAGGTCAGACTTGGTTATCTGAGCCCATACCGTTTCAGCATTGCTTTAAAAACAGCATTGCTGGATTTGAACTCTGTATCACTTATTATGTTGAAATGTGATACGTGGCGGTTAAAACCAGCTCTGATACTCATTAAGCTAGCCACACTGTACTCACCGCCAGGTTTAGTGGACTGAACCGAGGCATAAAACTCGCGTAAAATGTCATTAAGCATGACTGCCGAGTATGTATTCAAATCCGTGTTCTTTTTATTTTGGCAGAGAAAGTCCGTCAGTATCTTAACTGCCCATTTTGTTGTCTTTTTTGTATTTATCTCATCTTTCTCCTCCTCTATCATTTGAAGCTCTTCAGGTGTCAGTTCCTTGTGTCGTTTTTCGCTTGATTTTTTTCTTTCCTTCTCCATTTCTTTTTCTTCTGCGGCATCCCATTCCTCAAAATCCTTGTACTCTCCAAATAAGTTAAAAGAAATGTTAAAATCAGCCATTTCTGTTTGTTTTTTCCCTCTGAAGTTGTTTGACAGCTGCAGTGTTTTTTTTTCCCTCGGCAGTTGACAGTTTGACAGCTGCGCTCGTTAATGTTGCTATGGTTACAGGCTGGTTAGCGGATGAATTTAGACAGTTATAAAGTTTAGCCGAACTACGTGTGCATTAAAGGGTTTTAACACATACCTGCCGACCAATCAGAAAAGAGTATTCACCCAGACTATGGTATAATAATATTTATTACACAGTGCATTTACAGTGCTCTGATTCTGCATCTCCTCTAATATACTGTTTTTGATTTATTATTCCTCCATACATAACACATCCCCAGGTATGGATGAGTTTAATGTATTTTTGATGTTGTATAAGGGCAAGTGAAATGGTTTTATGGGAATGTGTATTATAGTTTGTTGATATCAAAAGAATGAACAGAAAACATTCATTTTCAGTTAAGTTTAATAAAAGACAGACAGCCTGCTGAACAAACACAACTAATGTCTCCTGTTTCATGTGTTTTTCTGTGTTGTAAACCATTGTTTTCTATCCTTTCAATTTGATGTCAGCGACCTGTGCCCTGCTGGCCTCATGAAAATAAACCACAGTATGCTTAGAGCAATGAGAGTAGGCCTAATGTAGTTTCTAGTGTTCCTGGTATATTTCTTGCATAGATGACACTACTGAAGAGCACTACTGGTGCCGGCAGCAGGGCTACAGGTTGAGAGTGCACCCCCCCAAAAAGGGGCCCCTGCTCAAATTCTTTGTCTAGGGCCCCCGAAAGTCTCGGGGCTCCACTGAAAACACACATTAAATATGGCTTAATAGAGACAATTTGAAAAACAAGTACACCAATTGGCTTCACTACAACTCGCAGCATTCACAGACAAACACTTGTGTTAACAGGGTTGCCAACTCTCACACATCTGGCGTGTGACACACGCATTCACCTTCGATCTCACGGTCTCACTCTGCCCAACCAATTCTCAAGCCAGCGACGAACACTGGAAAAAAAGCTGGCAGCTGAGTATTTTAAATTAATTTCAAACAGCCGGCGCACCGGGTGGGCGGAGTTGAAGTTTGCAGCCAGACTTCAGAGAGGGGAGAGGAGAGGAGAGGGGCAGACTCCACCTGACCGGTGTACCGGTTGAGTGAAATGGAGTGCAGCCAAATGTTTCTGTGGAAAACTACTCTGATTGGTGCGGAATCCATATTTGTGCTTTGATTGGGAAGCTCTAGTCTCACTGTCAGCCAACTACGCTGTCATGTTGTGGTGTGAATCAATCGCACAGACGAGACGTGTGCTGCTGGGCAGTGCTGCTATGTGTTAAAGGGGAACTGATGTTTGTTTTTTTTGTCTAAATGAGTGATAGGATGTTCAATATTTGACAATTCTCCAGTACGAAGCTCGGGCTGACCTGCCTGCAGCCCGCCCGCACGCAGCGCGCGCTATGTTAAAAGGATATAAGTGTCCCTTATATTAATTTGATATAAATAACATTGTAGAAGTCTTTGTTTTTAAAAAAGAAAATAAAATATAATTTCACTCGTAGGTCGCCATTGTTGTTTACGTCGCAATACAGTGTGGGTAGTGACATCAAGTGGTTGCATCCGCTGTTTCTGACTTCTTGGTAACTGCGCGAAAAATGTCAGCTATTCAGCCATTTCAATTTGAACCCGAGCGACAAGCTAGCGAGGAGGACAACACAGAAAATATACACGTAGAACACAAAGACGTAGTGGACGAACAGAGACATGAGGTGCGAGTGGGACAAAAAAGCTGGTGTCAGTGCGTAAACTACATCTCCATGACAACCCAGCGAGAGAGCGTGTGTTGTCAGGAGCTTCAATTTTTGTCAGCAGCTGTTCAAGGTACCGTATGGTAAAACGTCATCCAATATCAATGATCTCAGAGATTAGCATCCACCACTGTCGTATGCTTTATATGTTGTGATACACAGTAAAACACACACTCAGTTTACGTGGTGGATGCATGGCTGGCTGGGTAAAAGAATCCGCAGAGTCTTTCCTTCATGTGCCGTTGCTAAAAAAATAAACGTCTACCCTGAACCAAGTGGCATCTACACAGGGTTTCAGGAAGTAGATATTGATAACATAGAAGTTGATGAATCATGGAGAAATTTTAATGACTTATAATGTTGAAACAGCTATGAAACATTTCTGAATGTTGTAAATAAATTATATGAATATCAGCAGAGATCTCTCGTTTGTTTTTTGATTTATTAATGATCAGATCTGAAGATTGCTTTAGAGGATTTTTTTTTCAGATTTGAATATTGATGTCAAAAATACATACTATGATATACAGTTTACATCATCTTAGCATGACAGACATCACATGTAGTAAATGAAATATTAGTAAATGATGGTAAGTAAACTGAAACTGAATGTGTAAACATTCCTCTGCTGAGCTCAGGAATCACTGGATCAAAGCTGATTTCACTTTAAATTCAATCAAACGGATATAAAACAATTCTTAACCATT
This sequence comes from Epinephelus moara, assembly GCF_006386435.1. NCBI lineage: Eukaryota > Metazoa > Chordata > Actinopteri > Perciformes > Serranidae > Epinephelus > Epinephelus moara. The sequence continues at coordinate 37,178,662 of NC_065518.1, read as the reverse complement.
ACAAAGTTCCTTTTAATGCATTTATAAAGAAATTGAGATCAAACACTTATTCATTATGTCACATAGAGGTCCGATTAAACATTTTGATTTCTTAAACAAAAAACAGGAGCCAAGGCAACTCTTCTCTGGTACAAAAACACCTACATGTTTCGGGCAGGACAAACATTTTGATTTGTAAAGTTACACAAACTCTGCTGAAATCTAACTGCTTTATGCGTGAAAACTGCTGTGTTTTAGAAATGATGTGTGATCTGGATGGTCTCTCTGGTGGAGCCATGATGTGAGTCTGGTTCAGTCTAATGTCCATGCCATGGTTTGAATCTGACACAGAGGAGAGAACATCTGCCACCATGGCCTTCATGTAGCCGTAGTCCTTCTGGACAGCCACTGGTTTTGCTCGGAATCTTTTGTGGACCTTGCTCCATGAGATCTTGAACTTTGGTTCACCAACATTCTCTCCATCTTGAAGAGCAGCCTGATCAAAAACAGAAATATGAAAAATAGATTTAAATAGTTAGANAGAAGGGCTCCCACGCCCGGGATCGAACCGGCAACCCTCTTGCTGTGAGGCGAGAATGCTAACCACCACACCACCGTGCCGCCCCTCTTGAAGAACAGCCTGATCAAAAACAGAAATATGAAAAATAGATTTAAAGCCTGATCAAAAACAGAAATATGAAAAATAGATTTAAATAGTTAGAGCATGGCACTCATAAATACTTTATTCTATCAGCAAATAGAGCCCTCTGCTCTGCCGCTGTGTTGCTAGGGAAGGCTAAATATTATTGGCAGCTGATAGAGGAAAAATGCAGTACTTTCCAAACATCACTTTCAATATCTTTGGAGAGGACAAAACACTTGACATGTGGCTGGAAAATGACATGTCCCAGGCATCAAAGAAGAAGGAGAGCAGCGCAGGTCATAGAGTGCAGGGACTGACAGCCAACCAAGAGTAGACACATTTCTTTTTGCGCAGAGCATGTTAACATGTTTTAATTATCAATAATAGAAAGCCCGTGCACAGCTCATTAAAGTCGAGGTGCTGGTACTGTGGCAAGAATACAATTGTGAAGAAAAAAAAACACATAATTTGTGGCTACATACATACACACAAGACAGGGTTGCAGAGGATCAGGTTTAATTCGAGCAATGCGTTTCGCTTACAGCTTCATCAGGCTCATACAAAGCACAGGAAGTCATCACTATGAATAGGAAACTTCATTTGCATAATTAATTGAAGATAAGAAACAATATTTACAATATGTCAATGATAAAAGTAACCATTATACTATATAGAAAAAAACTACATAGAAGAATAATGACTATTATAATGAGAATTGATTATTCTTCTACAGTATGTAGTGTTTTCTATATAGTATAGATGCGTTGCTCGAATTAAACCTGATCCTCTGCAATCCTGTCTTGTGTGCGGTATGTAGCCACAAATTATGTTTTTTTCTTCACAAATGTTTTAATTATTAATTTACTCATTATTTAATGTTTTAATAATAAGCCAAAGTAGAAGTAAGCGGAAGGCTGTACAGGGTGTCTCTGTGTTGAAGCTGCTATTCGTATCTGTATAACCTGTTATGTATTTATTTATTTATTCATTAATTATTCTTATTCTGGAGGTTAAATTATATTTTTATTTGATGTGTACTGCTGCAAGCTGACTTCTTGTATTACATTTTGTTATGTAGCAGCCTGATAGTTCACCCACCTGTTCCCTGTTTGCATTGTTGTGTTATGTAGCAGCCTGATAGTTCACCCACCTGTTCCCTGTTTGCATTGTTGTTATGATCCAGAGCCGCAAGCATGGAGGCATGGATCATTACATCATATCCGAAATGTGTTCTCTGTGGAAGGTATTTCAGGTACATGGAGTGGTACACCTGAAACAAATTTGAATTTTAAGTTTAAAATAAGTGTGAGTGGGGTGTCAGTGGCTTAGTGGTAGAGCAGGCGCCCCATGTACAAGGCTGTTGCTGCAGCGGCCTGGGTTCGAATCCAGCCTGTGGCCCTTTGCTGCATGTCATCCCTCTCTCTCTCCCCCTTTCACGCCTGCCTTTCCTGTCCATTGAAGGCAAAATGGCCCAAAAAATATCTTTAAAAAAATAAATAAATAAATAAGTGTGAGTCACATCCTGGCACATTACTTTACATACACATACTGCCACATTATATTAAGGTGAAACATTTTGTCACACTTCTGTATTTGAACATACCTCTAGTGATGTTGTGTGGACGCACTTCGTCAGGTGACCCAGGTCTTTCAAAAGGCGCTTGTCTTTTACAGTCTTCACAAGTGCTTTGTGGGCCTCAGATCCTGGCTGTAACCAAAGCTTGCTTCTCTGGCATGCCTCGTGTCTGTTGGTAACATGGTGTATTACTGATACCCACTTCTCTTTCAACACCTCAGCATCACCCTCACAGGTTTGTGCACTCCACCGGAAATGATTTATAATAGATGGAATTCACTCTGCAAGGCCTTCGCATTCCCTCCTTTTCGCTGCAGCAGCCAGTTTTTTGACACTCCCTTTGCCACATGCCACGAATCAAATTCATGGGTTTTTTTTCTGGATTAGACACCCTCATTTCTTTCACAATTTGTGGATGTCAGTCTGTGGAGATCGTAGAGACCTTCACTCCATTTTCTTTGATGGTTTTAAGAGCTTCCTTGAAACCTCGAATTTCCATTGTATTCGAGCTTGACACTTGAGTGCAGCTTATTACTTTGAAGTCCACAACCTTCTGACTCTGCATATCTAATAAAGTGTATGTGCAGTATTTGGCTGAGTGGCCTGGAGAGTCACAACGCCCATCTCCACACAGTACAACTTCTGCCTCTTGTGATTTCATGGAAGTTAATACTGCAGTCTGTTCTTTGGTCCATGTTTTTTTTCATAACAGGAAACACAAAACTCCTTCTCAGTTTTGTGTATGTATCTTCACTTATTGTTTGAAGGTTCAAGTTGCTACAAAAACATTCAAATTTAGCAAAATGGATCCCACTGAAGAAAACTGAAGCAAAACAAACAAAAGCAAGGTTTCCTACCCCCTTGGTACCACTAACAGTCAGCTGAGACTGCCATCTGTAACTACAGCCATTTGCACGTGAGCTCCAGTGTCAACTGTGATCCTTCGTTTTGCAGCTCTTTCACATCTTCTTCAGCAATCAAGGAACCACACTTTAAACAGCACTGAATCAATTGTTTTAACTGTTCCTCAAAAACTAGAAAAACTCTGCCTTCTGTGTGAGTGTCATTTGAAGCATGTGAGTCCTGGGTTCTTTGAGAAGGCCCAGCCTCAGATGAACTTACGTTGTATTCTGGATCAGATGGTCTATGAGGCGACGGACTGTCCTCGCTACTAGGGCTGACCTTCCAATCCTTCGGCCCTCAGAACGTATTTAATTCGAAGCATTTGACAACGACACTGCAGCACAATCAAACAGATGCGCAGCTCAGAGCATCATTAGTGGCTCTGACACCAGACTCAGAGCGGACCGGTGGAACTGGAAAATGCATATTTTACATCAATAAAATCTATTTTATCATTATTTTGAGTCACATTGTTGAAAGAATTTAGTCGTCTGTGTTCAAGCAGGATAATAGCAGGTCTCCATTGTGCTTTCTATTTCCTTGTCAGAGATGTTTTCTTTTTTAATTACTACTTACGTTTTTCAAGTGATTTCCCAAATTTGTTGTTGAGTTGTGATATGCCAATTGCTTTTGGCAAATCTGGCACTCTGCTTTCTGGGGGTTGTCGGGGCATATTTTAAAGTGCAACCACACATCTGATGACCTCTTGGACATGTCTGCCAGCTCTAAGTGCGCTCGTTGTCAGTATCGGACTGGTGGGGGTTAGTGTTGCGTTTAAGGCCTCCCCCAAAAAAATGGAAGAAAAAGTGCCGAAGCTTCGAATTTTTTTTTTCCACAATCGAATCCTGTGCCATTGAACGAAGCTTCGAAGCTTCAAATTTTTTGGGTCAGCCCTACTCGCTACATTCATCGTCTGTAAGGAAAAGATCCAGGGAATGGGTGTCCTCTTCTTGTTCAGCCTAAACATGTTCAGCTACGTAAGCATGGTCCATGGTTACGAGCTGGCGCACATCTGCAGGCCACTGTACCGCTGCATCCGACGTGTCTTTAACATTATCCAGTCTCTGCATCGGCCTTACTTGAAGAGCACTGTACACTTACACTTACAGATTGAACGGGTTGAATGGGTGGACTGTCAGCTTCCTCCATAACCAGTGGTGTGTCCGATGGTTCACCTTTAGAAGCTACAGCAGCAGGAGCGGGTTCTCTGCGGCACAGGAGAGCATCCAGCGTCTCCTGTCTTTGGTGTTTTTTTTGCGCACATTTCTCTCCCCTCCCGAGGGCGTTTGTGACGGTTTGTATTTGTTCTTTTTAGTTTCACAAAACAAACAAATAAATCAGTTCATTTTTCAATTCAGTTCCTTTTGGTTTCTCAAAACAACAACAAAATAAATCAGTTCGTTTTTCAATTCAGTTCATTTGTCAAAAGAAAATCAGTTAATAAAGTGAAGAAAAAAAAAACGTCTTCCTACTTACAGTTCCCGTCAGTGTGTGTGTGTGATCTGCGGGCTGTGTAGGCTTTGTGGGTTTTTCCGGGAGGGTGTATGAATGCGACCGGATCAGCTGATCACGGTACTTTGTTCCACGTGTGTGTCCAGATGAGCGGATCTATGGCGTGAGGAGGTGAGTATGGATGTCGGTTGCGGCGATGAGGCCAACGGGAGGTATAACGGTCTAACTACGTTACTTTTCCCTCTCTGTTTCGCGCACAGAGCTCTGATGCTCTCACGACAGGCCCACTGCTCCACTCTCTCTCTTTCTCTCTCTCTCTCTCTCTCTTTTTGACTCCCGGATATAGTTTTTTTTCCCGCGAGTAGCGAGAGTTTCCGGTGGGTCCGGGGAAAATTGTCCGGGTTGTCACATGTTTAGACTCCTCATGTGAGAAAATTGTCGGCACGGCATTTTGTTTAAGTCGACGTTTATACCCAGCAGCACCAGTTAGCTCCTTTAGCAGCTGTGGTCGACTAAAGGCCTCAAAACCATCTGGGGAGAAGTTGCGAGAACAGAGCTGCGGGTCTTTAGGAAGTTCTGTTCATCCACAAGCACTTTCCCACTGCTTTCTCCTCTTCTTATCACTAGGAAACGTGTAAACTTAGTTCCCTTGTTGCCTTTCGACTGGACATTACATCCGAATGCAGCGCAATGTGGCATTTTCTCTGGAGATAGCGTCAGGTAGCAGCAGCCGGCAGGTAAACAACTCACTTCCTCAAAAAGAGTAACCGATCTACGTCATCACCCCAGCATGCATTGCGCGAGTAAAATAATGGCGGTCTCCGTAGGTAAAAATACGTTGTAAACATTGAAGAATTTTAAAGCAATGACAACATTTCATGTCTTTCTAACAACATATTTTAGTACAATAGAAAAATTGTGGCTTATTGAGGCCTACAAGTCTAAATAGTCGGGGTTCCTTTTAAATAACAGGGCGGCTGTGGCTCAGAGGTAGAGCGGGTCGTCCACCAAACGAAAGATCAGCGGCTCGATCCCAGGCTCCTCCAGGCTGCATGTCGAAGTATCCTTGAGCATGATACTGAACCCCAAATTGCTCCCGATGGCTGTTCCATCGGTGTGTGAGTGTGTTAAAACTGAGTAGCAGGTGGCACCTTGTATGGTAGCCTCGGCCACCAGTGTATGAATGTGTGTGTGAATGGGTGAACGTGACTCGTAGTGTAAAAAGCGCTTTGAGTGGTCACTAGATGACTAGAAAGGCGCTATACAAATGCAGGTCCATTTACCGCTGGGACAGCGTCAAACGACATCAAAATACGTCCACTAAAAGTGCTTTTTTTTTTAACACAGAGACACTCGGATTGTTAGTATAATTATCCGACAACACAATGGAAAGGAGAAATGAACGTCTATGTTTACCCGATTTTGAATTTGATGACCGCCCGTATTTATTTGAACACGGAGTACATGGATGTACACGGAGGCAGAGTTCATTGCAATTGAAGAGCAGACGAGGAGATAGAGGGAGCAGCAACAGGCAGAGGAACATGTCCGAATCCAGCTAAAAGGTAAACGCAGACGTTCATTTCTCCTTTCCGTTATGTTTTTGGATAATTATACTAACAATCCGAGCCTATCTGTGTTAAAAAAAAAAACACTCTTAGTGGACGTATTTTGACGTTGTTTGACGCTGTCCCAGTGCCCTATTATTTAATATAGTGCGCGTTCAGAGGCTGCAGGCAGGTCAGCCCGTGCTTCGTACTGGAGAAATGTTAAATACTGAACATCCTATCACTCATTTAGACAAAAGTAGATAGGAAAATAGGGCCCAGGTTGAAAAAAACATTAGTTCCCCTTAAACTATGTTCAGCAAACCAGCCAGCAAGAGGCAAAAAAACTTGCACAGTTTCTTCCAAACAAACCATGTAAGTTGAGTAATGCTGTTGCATGTAGATAAGTAAGGGATAATGTATAATGAGCCATTGACTGTTGAAAAATAACTCCTGCTGCGCGTCGGGGTTCCATTCCCCTGTAGGGAGTTATTTTTCAACTGTCACCGGCTCACTATACATTATCCCACTTAGAACATGGCTTACTACTAAAACATTCAGTGATGTGACACAAAATAATGATTAAAGCACGTTTTATTGATTCAAAATTTGCAAAAAGAAATTTGTCTGTACTCCTTATCCATTCATGTCCTGAAAATGCTGCATTTTGCCACTCCAATCCTATTTGGCCTGTGTGGACTAACATTAACTGATTTTGATGCTCCTCAGTCTAAGGCCGTTGCTATGGCGTCCCTAGCAACGGAGCAGCAGAGCAGTGGTGATACCTCAAGAAATATACACCGCAGAATTTTGTTGATCGGCATGGATAAATCCCGAAGTATAAATCCCGGAATGATAAATCACACACAAGACTTAAAATGCTATTTTAGTGGAAGCCTTACTGTCTTCACAATTTATTGTTTCTTATCTGTGAACTAAAAGTAAATACAAGCTCCGTTTCCCCTGAGGGAAATGGTGTCAGTATACAGCAACAGACAGGAGGTCTGCATCACTGCGAAGTGTAGTTACAATTCTGGGGAGGTGCACGTTAGGCTACAGCATAGGTTACGACGTAGGCTCCAAATCGACGTGAAACCTACGCGTCAATTCAACGCAGAACTACAAATTACATGTTAATCTGACAGGAACAAAACACAGAAGGCAGCAACTTAAGATGAAAAATATATATGTAATATAAAGACATAGAGACATGACTATCTGCTTCAGTAATAACTTTGTTGGTGATAAGCACTTAAAAGGCGAGATGGTTGGACCTCTTGGACAGCATTCAGTGGCTTTATTTTAGGTACTTCAACAAATGTTGGAAGTTTAAACACAATCACTTAAATGCTATTAAAACATATTCAGACCAGACATGAACTAATATTCAAACCATACTCTATAGCTGCACCACCATCTTGCTCATTCCTCCTGCTCACGTTATGTGCAGCAGTGGCTCAGTCCATAGGGACTTGGCTTGGGAACCAGAGGGTTGCTGCTTCAAGCCCCAACACAAACCAAATATGGAGTGTGGACTGGTAGCTGAGGAGGTGCCAGTTTGCCCCTCCTGGGCACTGTTGAGGTGACCTTCAGCAAGACACCAAACCCCAACTGCTTGGGTCAACTGTCCAAGAGGTTGATGCTAAGATGGTGCTGTGTAATATTTGAATGTAACGGCAAAAACAGCTGTTTAAAGAAATGACAGTGCATAAAAGTGGTATCTTTAGATAGGCCTGAATAACAAATATCAAACCAGGATTTAGATTCTGACATACCAACATGTTCTTATCCCAATACGTCACATATTGCATTATGCGTTAGGTATCCTCCAACGTCTGCTGTTGATCTGGAATGCCGCAACCAACACCGGGACATTAACAAAAGCACTTGGTTAGCTTTGGGCAAAAAAAGCATATGGTTAGGTTTAGAAAAAAACATCATGGTCACATGGGTAGCAAACAGCAGGTGAAAGTCCAGGATTTGTTGGATCAATCAACCACCCCTCCCACTGCCCTATAGGTACTTCACAGCTCTTTATATTACGTCATTACCGGCAGCATTTCAATCTGACGCCATCCAGCAGTGTATCATACTGGTGCGACAGGTGCTGTCCAGCTGAACAGTAACGTGTCATAACAGCGTGAAAAGTTCCATTCGGCCGCTTTACAAACTGACGCTGCCCAGCCATGTATCACCAGGCCGTCAGGGGGGGCCTAAGGGTACAGATGACCCTGGCCCAAGAGGCGGGGAGGTCATGACAAGCATCAAGTACAACAATTTATGTACTGACTTATATCACTGACAATACAAGTTATGTGTATTTACAAGATAAATAAATGTATTATTATCATTAAAACACATTTCAACATGCCATCTGATGCTCCCACCCCCTACACGTATTGTGAACTGGTGTAGTCTATCTGACAGTGGGGGTCAGATGCACAATGCAAAGAACTGCTAATTTAAACATGTGAGGTGGACTGCAACCTGACAAGCTACGTCAGAAAGCCTCACCAAATATCAGGGACCACTAAAGGAAAAGTCAGGGTACAGGGAGAACAAGACAATGAAAGGAGCAAAGAGGTGATGGACGAAATGGAAAAAATCATGTCAAGGCACAGCAGCTATGACAGACAGAGCTGCAGGTGAGGAGTGAGGCAAATAAACCCTACTTTATCAGACTTGATAAGGACACTGGTATCTTATTAAACTTGAGGACCTAAGGCATCCATTGGCACTAACCATATTAAGCTATCTTGTCAGAACGGGGGCCAAATAACACTGCAAAGTTACTCTAAATCTTGGTGAGGGAAAAATGAACAAGGCCATTTTTCAAAATTATTTCTGCATACTAGGGCCCCTAAACAGTCCTACAAGTACATAAATTGTATATGACTGGAAAAGTGAGACTTGACAGCCATATACTCTTTACACTATTTCAGTTTTGCACACAGTTGACCAATATCTAATTAAAGTGTATCATCAGTCATGATTTGATCCTATGATGTAACAATACCTTCAAGAAAAATAAAATAGGGGCTTTTTTAAGTTTCCCTCTTTTTTACCAGAGTTGTGTACGTTGTCCAAAACTGCATAGGCTACCACTCAAACCCCCAGTGTAGCGGATTTTTGACCATATTTACAAAATAGTCTAAGGGTCAGGAAAATAATTATTCAGACCTCCTCCTCCTGTAACTGACCCCTGACCTCTGTCTTTATTGTAGCCAGAAATCCTTTTCAGTCTAAAACTATATTCAAACCCCTCTCATTTATAAGCTGACAATCCAACACTCTACCTTTTAAGGGGCACCTACATGAAAATTAGGGCTGGGGAATATTTTGATATTATAAAGATTATCATGATATGAGGCTAGATATGGTCTTTGATTTTGGATATAGTAATATCCTAAGTGTTGTCTTGTCCTGATTTTAAAGGCTGAATTACAGTAAAGTAATGTAATATTCGTAACTTACCAGACTGTTGAAGCTGTTCTATTATTTGCCTTACCCGCTGAATCATTCTATCCACACTACTGATGATTATTCATCAAAAAATCTCATTGGGTAAATATTTTGTGACACATATTTTGTCTACAGTCAACACTGCAATATTGTTGCATTATTGATATTGAGGTATTTGGTCAAAAATATTATTTGGCATAATGTCTTCTGTGCCTCTGGAAAATAGCCCCTTACAGTGTCATGATGATGTATTTGGGGTTATCTAGTCTGATAGACTCGAGGTCTCACTTAAAGCCACTGCATACGCACAAAATGAGGCCTGAACGAGGTGTATGTCACTTCCCATGCAAAAGTTGTTATCTATAAAAACAAACTCAATGGTAGAATGTGCGCATCTGTACGAAAACTCTGACCTATGCATACAAACATTTTGAGACAAGGGAAGTGAAACCAGTCTAGGGCTGTACCCGACTCAGAATTATATCAGTCGAATCAGATTCAGTGTGACAGCAACATTCATGTAGTATAGTAAACAAGCTAACGGTGTAAACAAAGGATTGGAAATGGGCAACATTATTTTTTTCCAACACTAGATATCAAACAAAGACTGAGGCTATGTTGTTTTAAGTATCTGTGAGCTGTAAATTCACTACTTTTAGACAAAAGTGAGAAGACAATGTTATCTCAGAGCCTTAAGGTGGAGAGTTTCTCCTCCTCTGAGTCGCTGCTTCATGTCTGCAGTTGTCTGTACCTAAGAGAAGTGTGAAAGTCAAGAGCGCTCACTCTGCAGCAAAGCCAAAGACCAAAATGTCCCTAGAAGTACACAACACAGCACACTGACTAGAAACAAAAAAAAAACATTCTACAAATTTCTGAACCCATGAATGAAATATTGGAGGTTTTCTTTTACATATATCTCTGCACCTACACCAAACAGCGTTTCTTTATAAGCAACAAGCAGCATCTCCTATCTTCCCACCAGCTGAAATCACCACTGCTGCCAGTTTGACACCCGCTGGTAAGGATTGTTGAGCACCGGACTGTCTATGTAACCTACATTGTGATCTGTGACTCATCATGCTGGAGTGTATCTTACTTGTGTGTATGTTGGTGTTTATATGTGCCATCAAGGAGCTAAAGCCCATTTTGATCAGCTGTGTTTCTGGTTTAAATCAAAAGCACACAACCAAACATCCTCCTACAGTGACTCAGAATACATAAAGCAATAGAAGATTACTCTATAATTAATTGTAATTTATTATTAATTAAGAATTAATTACAGGGTGGTTCCCTCCCACATCACTTGACAATTTCATCAGTAGTAAGTTTCTGGGTGACAATAATGCAGCATAATGGGTGCAAACACATTGTCACAAGCCTTGATTCTCTTAAGGAAGCCACAATAATCACTGTGCTTTGGCCCAGTGAGCACTGAGACCAGCAGAATGGGTGCAAACACATTGTCACAAGCCTTGATTCTCTTAAGGAAGACACAATAATCACTGCGCTTTGGCCCAGTGAGCACTGAGACCAGCATGATGACCGAGGCAGTCTGGATGTAAACATTATGGTCTCTTATTATTCTCCAAGCATCCTCAGCTTCAGCATTCTGTGATGCTATGTCATGATGGTTCCCACCTGTAGTGTGTCCTTAAACTGCACTGACCCTGAGGAATCTCACTCTCACTGTAATGTAACAGAGCTCAGAGTGACAGGCAAACATACACACACACACACACACACACACAAGCTGCTGCATATACCTGACTGCCCCCAAAACACAGGATGCATGGTGGAGATGGTGATGGTGGGTGAGGGAGAGGTGCAAGAGATTGTGTTGTGATGAATAAAATAACATAATTATTCCACTTTCATATTCTAAACAATTTAGAACACAGCAATTTAGTCGTTTTCTGGAGATGAATGGGATAACGCCACACACACACCACCAGAACCCCAGCATTGTCAAGGCCTAATCGATCATGCACCGAATACACGAAAACGCAGTGTAATACTAGGCTATTGTAGTGCTGCTGTATAATGTAGCGAGTCACATACAGGTTAGTCAGGGTTTAGGTGAGGATACCGTCGATCCGGTTTAATTCTGTTACTCACCCTTCAGTTGGTTCCCATATGGGAGCTGTGCAGTCTGCCCTGTCAGCCCAGGCTGCTGGTAAACACACGGGATAATCTGATCGCATACTAAGGCCAGATAAGCCGGGAGAATCGTCTGATGTCGGTGTCCTGTGAAAAGCCTCCGTGCAGCCGTGTGACGGTGGATGTGGCGCCGCGCATCCTCCAGACTCCTCCGGCTCTGCGTCCTATTGTCTCCGCATTGCTCTGTCCTCTAGGATGGGAGGAGAGGCGAAGGGAGGCAGCAGAGGAGGGAAACAACACCAGTAGTAAGGTGAGGAGGGGGAAGAAAAACCCTCCCCTCGTCTCTGCTCTGGCCAATCGCAGCGCTGCTCCGCAGGGAGCCGCCGCTGCTCGCTGTCTCCATACAGACTATGCATTCAGGGGCAGTCGGAAATATCAAAGGGATGCAGGGGCGTCAGTTCATTAAGTGCTACACTGGTACAGGTCTGCTTTTAAAGCCCTTATCAACCACAACTGCCTTAGTTATTTTTTCTCCGACTCCGGCTGCTGCAAGAGGTAGCAAAACATCCTTTCTTTGCATAATTACAGTTTATTAAGTAGGCTAATTAAACTCACCTCAATATGAACAGTTGCTTCTGCCTCATAACCAGCCACAGCTCAGCCCTGAGCAGAGTGACCATCCGCTACTTACCAATCAACAGACTGCAGTGTTCACAGCTCCACCTTTTAGTACCAGAGCTGTGTGCTAGGTACTCAAACAGAAGGGGTACCAAAAATGGTAACCGTTAGGAACAGTTCCATCAGTACCATCCACAACTTTTCGTAGTGCAAACGGAAAAAAAGTCACCGAACTGAACCGTACCGTACTGTAATGCTCAGTGGAAATGGGGCTTAAGACAATAAATTTCAACTTCCACCTTTGACACTGTAACAGTTTAGCCTCCAGCTTTTATAGCAATGTCTTTCAGCCCTTAGCATCTTTAGCACATTGGTGAGTTTGGTCAATGAGTGTTGTAATTTGAGAAAGTTTACTATGGCTGGTGGGTGATGCTTCATTTCAGCTTTACTGTTTTCAACATGGAGGCCAGGTCACAAACTTTCTCATTTTACAGCTTAACAGTACAATGAAATTTTTTTCTGAAAACATCTGGGATGCAAAATAGGCAATGCAGTAGCATTATCTTAATTCATATTTGATCACCGCTGCCTAGTTTGACAGTTTGACCGCAGTCCACAAGCAGTGACTTACCTGATTGACAGGTGTTCTCTCTGAAAATGGCCTGTAATTGGCCAAAATCTCGTCACTAAGTGAAGTTGTTTGATTTTCACTTTAATGCTGTTGTCAGTCAGCTCTGAATAGACTTTAGCTAAATTGTCATGGTGGTACAGGAATCTGATGTACGACATCACAGAGTGTACCAAGGCCTGCATTAACAAAGTGTCAGATTTTCAGTCTAAAGCTCAGTCGTGACACACAGCTGACAGAGCCCACAGATCAACAGAAACAAAGATCTGCGACAAGGACAGATGTCTGGAGAATCAGGTCCATCCATTTTCCAAAGTTGCCCTTTCACACATGTAGTAACAACAGTGCGTTCTCACCTACTGGAATAATCCATTTGGTTTAGTCAAGAGTTGCAGGAGGCAGGCTACTATGCAAAAATTATGCTACAGTTGTAATTTAGTATTATTAAAATTTTTACCACAAAAAAATCCTTTTATTTTATGAGAAATAACAGGAAGTCTACTTCCATCAACACTAGCTTATCAGCAGAGCATTCAAGCACAGTCAAAATAATTCAGCTTAGCTGGTGTATCCAGCTCCAGCTGCATGTGTAAAATATAGCAGCCGTGGATGAGAGGGGAATTGAATACTGAAAGTCAAAGACATATTTAATTTTAATTTGTTTACTTATAAACAAAGTTAAATTTACTTTATTCCCAAACATGGGCAGCAACTCCTGCAGCCACCTCTAAATCTCTTATCAAATCTACCCATAACTTCTCCCTCTCCATTGACGGTTGCACTGAGCTCTCCTCCCCCATGTCCGTAACCTTGGTGTCATCTTTGATTAAACCCTCTCCTTTGACCAACACATCACCAGAACTGCCTTCTTTAATCTCAGGAACATTGCCCGCCTCCATCCATCCCTCTCCTTTTCAGCTGCAGGGACTCTCATCCACGCGTTCATCACTTCCAGACTAGAGTACTAGAGTACAAGCAAATTCAGGATCTGCTCACGTGGCAGCCGGTATTTGGACAGGATGGCACTGTCTGAGAGGACATCAAGCGGACTTAAGTTTGTCCTTATAAAATGATTAACATGAACCAAATGGCTACGTGGATGGTAGGGTTGGGCGATAATACGGTAAACGCGGTATCTAAAAATAGCAACGGTATCAGTTTCATTACCGTCATTAAAAAAATCTGCCGCCCATATAGGCCTATAGAGGCCTGATATAACATTAAATATAATTTATTTAATGCCTAAATAATGAGGGCTTGTCCAGCACCTATGTATGTGTGGTTGAGTTTTCAATTTAATACTGTTACAATTTAAAACTAATAGTAGGCTATAATGTTTCTCTTATAACTGCCCTTAACTGTTGTCGGGAGATGACATTTGATAAAGTTTTTGGATGTGACATCGTCACGTGACAGCTTGGATGTGAGAAAGAGAAGAAAAGATGGCAAGCCGCGCATCAAGTGAGTTGGTTACAAAACAACTTCACAACTTCTGCAAGCAGCAGCAGCAGGTCCAGTGGCCATTGGAGTGGAGGAGGGAGAAGCGAACACGAACCACCGAAAAACATGACTCTGGGCAGTCTCCTTCAAAGAAGAGACGATGCAGTGGCAGGTCCGGTCAGCACCATACAGGAGCGAGCAGGAGCAGAGATAACGGCCTGTTGTCGCAAGCCTGTTATTCAGGGAGACGAAGACCCCTTCTCTGGTGGAAATGTGATGGAGCCAGGCGTTTGCCTCTGATGTCAAGGGCTGCTCGAAAGTACCTGTGCCACAAGCTCTCCATCAGAGAGGGTGTTCAGCACCTCGGCCAAAGTTGTCAATCCGCTACGTGCCCTTCTCCAGCTGGAAAAAGTAAACATGCTGGTGTTTCTGGCGAAAAACCTTGAATAGTTTTGATGCTGCTATAGTTATCATTATACTTTGTTATATGTCATTTTCAATGAGGAGCAGCCTGTTCTGACGGACAAAACAGTTGGGACTTGGAGAGGGTGAACTTTTCAAACTAAAGGTAGGCTCTAAAAATGAACCAGCGAACAGTATTTCCCGTTGCTTCTCAGGATAGGATTATATATGCCCATTTTCGGTTATGCCTTGTTAATTATTGTTCTGTTTTTCTTATTTGATAAGCCCTGGTACTGGATGCTGTAGAGCTGTGCTTTTAATTTATTTATGTTGATAGGTTCTAAAAATAAACTAGCGGACTTTACCCGTTGCGGTCTGAGGATACGCTGTATAGCACACATTATCGTTACTGCCGTTGTTATTTATTGTTACTTTTTTGGAAGTGGACTGTAGCCCACAGACAATTTGTTGTTATTTCATTCTGTTTGGTTGACTGCTGCATTTGCACTTTTTTAAATATTTATTAATAAAAGTTGTTAATGTTGTACATGTTTTGTTGTTATTTTTCGGTATTCTTAGGCCTATGTAATGTTTGCTATTCTGTTTCTGAATGGTATAGGCACAAGCCGACATTTTGGCGACTCCCTCTGAGCCCTTCAAAGTGATTTTAATTAGTCACGGTAATACTGTATACCCCGGAAAAATGTGGGGAAGGTTTAACGGTAACAAAATTTGGATACCGCCTGTCACGGGGATGCCCCGTGACCTCTAATGGTAAAACAGAAACACACACAATGCTTGTCCACTTCCAGTCACTTTCACACACCATCTAGCCGGCAGGTGTCTGGGGTTGGTAATTAGCACAATTAAGGTTGAGACCTGGTAGTTATAGTTGTTTTTGGTGCTTCAGTGTCACAGGCACATTAACATGAAGTCAGGAAGAAAAGTCTGCCAATATTGTGGTTTTAAATCTCTTTATTTGACTAATTCTTTTGTGTATCTCACCCCTCCTCTAGACTGCACTTGGCCAACCTCTGGTTTGGACTCAGGAACTGCCAAACCAGTTCCTGCCCATTTGGATCCCTTTTATAGTCAAGTTCCTGGGGGAATGTGCCAAGTGTAGTATGGATGAGGGGGAGTTTTGGGAGATATTTGTGCAAGTGTTGATTTTGAGCAGTTTAAGAACATTTTTACTCTTTTGGAGTGTGTAGCAATGTTTTTTCACTGTTAACTTATGAAAGTAGTCTGAAGAGTATGAATTAATCACTGCTGATTGTTGATTGATTTATTAATTGTATTTCCCATGTGTAGGAGGAGCTACTGTCTATATAGGCAGGAGTTGGAAGCTTCTCTCGAGTCTCTGAGATCTGTCTAGCAAGCCGACCACAGCAGCTGTTACTGCCAGGGGCCCAAACTAAAAGGGGGCATAACCCGGGGCAGAGTTGATTTTCGGTTTGTGACCTTTAATTAGTTTTGTTTTGTTTTTCTCAGTTAGTAAATTTTCTCATTTATTTCTTTTCATTTATTTTCTTTAGTTTTAGTTTTTCTTCAGTTTTGGCCAGCTGATCTGCACTGTACATATTGCTGCACACAACCCACTGCTGGAAAAGAAAAGGGGAAATAAAAAAAATTGGACTGTTGAACAGTTTGAAGTCCTCTTCCTTTTGCCTTCACCGCTCGACCAACCTTACACCGCCCAACTCTAGTGGATGGCGACGCCTTCTGTTCAGTTGACTGAGCTACACCGATACGCTGTAATGCAGCCATAATCTTGTCTACAATGAAGCAAGCAGAGGCGACACGCTTGATTGCCTATATAGCTGGTGCCGCCCACTTGATTAGTTTCCAGCTGGCCTCAATAGACTTCAGTTTGATCAGTTTGTCAAGTATCTGTCAGATATTCAGTATAGTGGTAGGGTACAGCCTGTAGCCACATCAGAAAAAACATATCCTCAGTTAGTTAGCTCCATTAAATGAATGAATGAATGAATGAATAAATAAATAAACCTATATATTCATAATATTCAATATTCATTATTATTGTTAATGAAGTTAACTTTAAACTAATGATGTAATTTGCACAAGGAGTCTAGATGTGAATTATACTGCAACTGTCCATTTTAAAAGCATGATTTTGGCCTAATAAAGCTAAAACTGTGACAGGATGAACAGAGTGCATCACAAGGGACAGCTTACGAGTGGTTCAGACCAAGTGATTGTGATTGTGAATCAGTTTCACCTGCATTGGTGCAAATGAAAGTGACAACAGGTGCAATGGAGAGGCAAAAGCAAGACAACCCCCCAAAAGGGAATGGTTTTACATGTGGTGGCCACAGACAGTTGCTCTCTCCTTATCCTTCTTGACTGATTCTTCTCTAGATTTGTGTTCTGCTAGTGTCCTTGTCACCACTGGTAACATGAGGCAGCCCAATCAGGTTGCACAGGAAGTCCAGTTCCTCCAGGATGGCACACCCATATGTGCGGTCGCAAGAGGGTTTGTTGTGTCTCCTAGCACAGTCTCTGGAGCATGGAGGAGATACCAGGAGACCAGCCGCTACACAAGGAGAGCTGGATAGGGCTGTTAAAGGGCATCAACCCACTAGCTGGACCGGTATCTGCTCCTTTGTGCGAGGTGGAACAGGAGGAGCTCAGCCAGAGCAATACAAAATGACCACCAGCAGGCTACTGATGTGCATGTTTCTGACCAAACTATTAGAAACAGACTTCATGAGGGTGGCATGAGGGCCCCACATTCTCTAGTAGGACCTGTGCTCAAAGCCGAGCACCGTGCAGCTCGATTGGCATTTGCCAGAGAACACCAGAATTAGCAGGTCTGCCACTGGCTTCCTGTTCTCTTCACAGATGATGATGACTGGCCCTCTCATTTGCCTGACCTAAATCCAATTGAGCACCTATGGGACATCATGTATCAGTGCATCCAACACAGCCAAGTATCGCCACATACTTTCCAGGAGCTCACTGATGCCTTGATCCAGGTCTGTGAGGAGATTGTAGTGTAATGTACTCATTTAATGTAGAGTTGACCTTTAAATATACCTGTTAAAGCAATGTACTCTGTGCACTTAGAGTCACACACTGGTTTATTATTTCATGTATTTTCATGACACACACACTCATTGAGCACTTAAGCATTGTGGTGGAAAGTACCTAGGATTCGTTGTACATCTTCTTTTTTTAAAACAAAATAGCATGAGGATGAGCTCAAACATATTGGTGGAAAGTTAGGGGAATTCCAGCTTGGCTTGATATGACCCTGGTAATAGGAGGCGGGCCTAGACTGCCCAGGAAAGCATTACACGGTAAAACTGGCTTCAAGGGAAAAATGGAGAGCTGGGACACCATTATGTACGAGCTCAAGTAGGTAGGCTGGCTTCAAGGGAAGAATGGAGAGCCGTGACACCGTTATGTTCAGCTCAAGTGGGTAGGATTAAAGAAAAAAGATGGAGACTCAACAGAATCTTCACCAGCAATAAAAGGGAACGCACAGACAAAGAAAATTTCAGTCCTGCTCTGGAGCTTGACTCATGAGTTGTATGTGCTGTTGCCTGCGTGCACATTAAACTCAGTTGCACCTGATTCTACGTGTCTCCAGTGATTCTTTGACCTCTGAGTATTTGAGTTAAAGACACTTAATAGAAAACAAAGTAAGTTTGTTCGAGAGGTAGAGAACGAGGTCGGGAGCCTTCTGGCCCAGCTCCAGGCCTTGAATTCTGCTTCATCAAGATCCCCCAGGAAACCATCCGCCGACTCCTCAGGAGCATGCCCAGACGTTGTCAAGCATGCACACAGGCATGCGGGGGCCATACACACTGCTGAGTCATATTATGAGTTGCTGTGATGAAACTCACACAAGTTTGATCAGCCTGTGATTTAAATGTTTTACTTTGATTTTTGGTGTGATTTTGATGCCAGCCCTCAGTGGGTTGAGGATTTTGGTTTCCATTGATTGATGTTACATCATTTTGTTCTCAACAAATTACACAATGTACATCAATAAAGATTTTCAACTTAACTTAATAATAACCCAAATTTCACATCTAATATTTAACATCTAGAAAAAAAGGTGTAACATACATATTGTAAGAACCATCTTTCCCATATAAAATGAAGGCAGCATTAGTCACACAATGACTATTAGTATCATGACAAATCCACATACCATCCATGCTTGCTGTAGCCCAGGCTTAAGCAGGCATCAGGAATGTCCGATGGGTCCCATCATGCACCTGTTTTTTCTGCTCATCCTGCAAGCAGCTATTGTCTCTGTAGTCCTAGTGTGACTCATAGTAGTTGATATCTTCACCCTTTAATCACTATCCTATTCATCATGATGAGTCACAGTTAATTTTTAATGCAGCGTGCCTCAGAAAAGTTGTGTTGTGCCAGTGGCGTCCATGCAACCAGTAAATATTGTGTCAACACATCTGTGGCCTTCATCATCTGGGCTCACAGGTAGGGCAGTCACCACCTTGGTTTGGTCTTTTTGTGACAGTATTGTATTTTCGTAGCATGACAATTTGCATTGAGGACCCCAGGAAGAATAGCTGATGTCATGACTTCAGCTAATGGGGATCCTAGAAATAAACAAATAAACAAGAGTGTGATTCCTAATGTGGCCAGAGCTGTATCAGGGCTCAGAATCAGGTTTGGTTCGTTAGACACAAAGGTGGGAGGGATGGTCTGACGTGCTGACGTATTGCGGTAACCAAGTTGTGTCATTTACGGTGTTTCTGTGACAGCGTCTCTGCACTGCTCTGGTGAATTCTACTAGCCTGCTTTTTGCTTTCTCACTTCAGTTGCTTTAACGTCTACTTCAAGTCTTAACCCACACTGGTTCTGTTTAAGCACTTA
>NC_065518.1:37155358-37158500 GCF_006386435.1 Epinephelus moara | reverse complement strand
TAAACCTCTACTACAAAAGCCCACCCTGGATCCAGAGGTGTTAGCCAGCTATAGACCAATATCTAATCTTCCCTTTCTGTCAAAGATCCTTGAGAAAGTAGTCGCAGACCAGCTGTGTGATTTTCTCCATGATAATAATTTATTTGAGGAATTTCAGTCAGGATTTAGAGTGCATCATAGCACTGAGACAGCACTAGTTAAAATTACAAATGACCTTGGCGTTTGACACTACTGACCATCAAATTCTACTGCAGAAACTGGATCACTTAATTGGCCTAAAAGGTTCTGCACTAAGCTGGTTTAAATCTTATTTATCTGATCGTTTTCAGTTTGTTGACGTTCATAATGAATCATCCTTACATACTAAAGTTTGTTTTGGAGTTCCGCAAGGTTCTGTGCTCGGACTAATCCTATTTATTCTATATATGCTTCCTTTAGGCAACATCATTAGAAATCACTCTATAAATTTCCATTGTTATGCAGATAATACACAGTTGTATTTATCGATGAAGCCAGAAGAAAGTAATCAATTAACTAAACTCCATAACTGCCTTAAAGACATAAAAACCTGGATGAGCACCAATTTCCTGATGTTAAATTCAGACAAAACTGAAGTTATTGTTCTTGGCCCCAAACAACTCAGAGACACACTCTCTCTCACACTCTCTCTGTGTGTGTGTGTGTGTGTGTGTGTCTCTGTCTCTGTCTCTCTGTCTCATTGTGTCATAGGGATTACTGTTAATTTATTATGCTGATCTGTTCTGTACAACATCTATTGATCTATTGCACATCAGTCCGTCCTGGAAGAGGGATCCCTCCTCAGTTGCTCTTCCTGAGGTTTCTACTGTTTTTTTCCCCCATTAAAGGTTTTTTTTTTGGGGAGTTTTTCCTTATCCGCTGTGAGGGTCCAAAGGACAGAGGGATGTTGTATGCTGTAAAGCCCTGTGAGGCAAATTGTGATTTGTGATATTGGGCTTTATAAATAAAATTTATTGATTGAAAGACAAAGGGCTTCCCCCAAGATTACAACCTTTATTGCACTAAGCAGCACATTTAATATAAACCAAACTTTAATTAATCTAAACGGTTTAAAATACAAGCAGGAGCACTACAGGACGGCTGGGCATAGCCGTAGTCGGGGAGGGGAAAGTTAAATGGGGACAGAGTACTCACCATGCTCCGTGCCCAACACATGCGCACACACACACACACACACACACACACACACACACACACACAGCAAAATAACCAAACTACAAGGGAAAACTATAAAGTGTGAAAGACGTGCAAAATTACCACTACATGCACACACATTTAAGGGGGTGTGAAGCTGAGGTGAGGAACTCTGAACACCAATCCCTCCACCGTCCGGGCGGCCACGCTATCACCAGTCCTGCAGCACTCGTGCAAAGAAAAAGACAAACAAGAAATGTGTTAAAAACACATAGGACTGCTGCAAGAATCTATTAAAAGTCTCTTGGGGGAAATCAATCAAGGCCCCGGAGGACTAACATAACAAAGGACAAAAGAAATTAACAGAAACCACCTAATATCATAAAAGGCAAAATAATACTGAAATAATTCAAAAATAGAACTACTGGATCAACAATGAAACAAACTACACTGAACAAAAATATAAACGCAACACTTTTGTTTTTGCTCCCATTTTTCATGAGCTGAACTCATAGATCTAAAACATTTTCTATATACACACAAGACCATTTCCCTCAAATATTGTTCACAAATCTGTCTAAATCTGTGTTAGTGAGCACTTCTCCTTTGCCGAGATAATCCATCCCACCTCACAGGTGTGGCATATCAAGATGCTGATTAGACAGCATGAGCACAAGTGTGCCTTAGGCTGGCCACAATAAAAGGCCACTCTGAAATGTGCAGTTTTGCTTTATTGGGGGGGTCTGGGTGGGTCAGAAAACCAGTCAGTATCTGGTGTGACCACCATTTGCCTCACGCAGTGCAACACATCTCCTTCGCATAGAGTTGATCAGGTTGTTGATTGTGGCCTGTGGAATGTTGGTCCACTCCTCTTCAATGGCTGTGCGAAGTTGCTGGATATTGGCAGGAACTGGAACACGCTGTCGTATACGCCGATCCAGAGCATCCCAAGCATGCTCAATGGGTGACATGTCCAGTGAGTATGCTGGCCATGCAAGAACTGGGATGTTTTCAGCTTCCAGGAATTGTGTACAGATCCTTGCAACATGGAGCCGTGCATTATCATGCTGCAACATGAGGTGATGGTCGTGGATGAATGGCACAACAATGGGCCTCAGGATCTCATCACGGTATCTCTGTGCATTCAAAATGCCATCACTAAAATGCACCTGTGTTCGTTGTCCATAACATACGTCTGCCCATACCATAACCCCACCACCACCATGGGCCACTCGATCCACAACGTTGACATCAGCAAACCGCTCACCCACATGACGCCACACATGCTGTCTGCCATTCATCCGTGAAGAGAACAGTAGTAGTAAATAAGATACACCTTTTTACATTACATGCACGTCACATGCACGCGCCCCACGCGCGTGCATGTGACGTGCATGTAATGTGCATGTGACGTGCGTGTGATGTGCGTGTGTGGCAAATGGTGCTGAACGTGTGACAATTGACGTGAGGGTGTGAAGAAGCGTCATGTCACCATCAGAGGAGTGGTTTTGTTGTAACATGTCTATATACTCCTATTGGGGCGGCATGTACTAGATACCAATTGCGAACAGTGGCGGTTGTATATTTTGTGGCACAATTCCGGATGAATTCCAATGGCTTCTGATAAACAGAGTGAATACTACGGTGCTAGCGATGATGTTATGGACATGCAATGGGAGCCTTATCCTGCTGGTTATTTTAACAAAACAGGGTTTGAAAAGTTTAAAGAATCAAACGTGATAAAGGATTCACTACTCCCCAAGATCGCTAGTGCGTGATAAAGGATTCACTACTCCCCAAGATCGCTAGTGCTAGGGGGATGTATTCAAAAAGCAGCCTCACTCTCTCTAACCCCAGTAACTATAGCACATTGTCGTCTTGATTCCTCTATATGATCAAGGTAAGTTGTTTTAATTGTCGTACAAATATATTACAGCATGTCTGGACATGTACTGAGCATGGGTGTCGA
>NC_065518.1:37146630-37154858 GCF_006386435.1 Epinephelus moara | reverse complement strand
CTCTGTCTGGGGATCGTCCACGCTGAAGCTGTGTGCGTCGTACCGCTGTATTTGCGCCTCCGTCCAGTTCTCGATGTCTGACTCCTCAGCAGCAGGGGCTGAATTCAAAGAATTGTTTGTGATTGTTCCCGTTGCATCTCTCAAATCTTCATGGCCAATGTCCCATATGTCCGGACTGTCCGTGATTGTGATTGGCGATGCAGGAGGTGTTGTGTTCTGCACAGGTCATCCAGGTACTGATTCATCTCTTGGCCTTTTAATCAAACGCAGTCTGTTCCTGCTGCTTGGGGCTCGTGGTGTTGTCTGAGATTCTCCTGTTTGACAAATACAAAACACATACACAAGTTGAAATTAAAACATAATTATTTAAACAACCGTTTTATATCTTGTTTCACATCTTTTAGATGAAGGGATACTGACCGTATGAGACCTTCTCAGATGGTTGAGTGGGCTTTCGAAATCTGCTCCCTGGGGTGATTAGCGTCACCAGATCTGTTAAGTTCTGGCTAGCAGAGTCCTCGTGACAGGTCAACTCTGGTAGTGACTCGTCTCTCGGCCTTTTATGTAGACGCTGCCTATTGTTTGATGCCCGCGGCGTTGCCAGAGACTCACCTGTTTAATATATGTTAATAATTTAAAATAGATAAAGGTTGGAATTTAAAACAGAATTATTTAGAAAATAGTTTTTTTAATTTCACACATTTTAGAAAAAAGATTACTTACAATGGTTTCCAGGGTTTTTGGCGGGAGATCTCTTTTCAGAAACAGGTCTAGAGCAATCTTCGAGCCTTCGGCATGGGATTTCATCAAATAGATGTTGTTCCTCTACAGAAAATCACAAACTTTTGTGTGTTATACAGAATATATACACTTCTTTTTTCTCCGAGACAATACAGGGATATATAATTGAATATGACAATGTGTGCAACGTATTACCTAAGAACTGTGGCCTTTTTTCCAGAGCCGCTGATGAATTTTCCCGCTCCTGGGATTCTTCTAAATATCTCAGAACTGTTTTGGAAACACTAGTAGATTTAAAAATCAGACACAGACTCTTGTAACATCTTAAATAGCATTTAAAAGAAAAAGAAAGAAAAAAAGAGTTTTGTTTCTACTTACCAGAAACAAGAGCCATTTCTACAAATGTAGAGGTGAGCGTAAGTCGATGTCTCGCGAAAAGTGTTGTCTTCACACGCGGGGGATGCAAAGTGCTTGCCGTGGGTCATGTCCTTAAATACCCCCCTACCCACCATTTGGCCACCAATAAACTGCCCTGGGTGGGGTTTTGATCGCGTCACAATATGCGAATCTCAGATAAATACTTTTTACTTACTTCTCTTTAAAAACTGTGTATAATTTAGTAATTTAATTTATATCTTAAAACAAAAAACAAAAAACAACAAAAAAAAAACAATAAGAAACTGTGTGAAATGTATGAGGATTATTGTTTAAAAAACTGTATGTAATCTTAGCTCATATTCTTAAAAAATAAAACAAAAGAAAATAAAACAGTTTTGACAGAGATTCTCTACCGCTATTTTACTGAACCGTTTTATTTTTTCAAAAGAAAAGACTTTTGTAGCCCTTAAAACATTCTGTAAACACTCAAGTCTGTGAAAAACCACCAAACAGCATGATTTGTAAAAATGAGCAAACAGTTTGTTATGTCTGCAAACTTAAGCAGTTAAAAACTCAATACCGTGTTCCTTATTATTTGAGGAAAAATAAATAAAAGTTCTTTATTAAATCACAGTTTAAAGTCCTTATGCATGGTGACATGATGTTTCTTCACACACACACTGCTGTCCTTCTTTTTTGAAATGTATGAGGTAGGATCAGACACACTGCTGCCCAAAACCACCAAACAGCATCATTTGTAAAAATGAGGAAACAGTTTGTTATGTCTGCAAACTTAAGCAGTTAAAAACTCAATACCGTGTTCCTTATTATTTGAGGAAAAATAAATAAAAGTTCTTTATTAAATTTATCTCATGTCATTAACCATTTTCCCCTCATTCCCACAAGTCCTTATGCATGGTGACATGATGCTTCTTCACACCCTCACGTCAATTGTCACACGTTCACCACCATTTGCCACACACGCACATCACACGCACATCACACGCACGTCACACGCATGTCACGCGCACGTCACACGCATGCGCCTCACGTGCATGCACGTGTACAAAGGTGTATCTTATTTACTACTGAGAACACCTCTCCAACGTGCCAGACACCATCGAATGTGAGCATTTGCCCACTCAAGTTGGTTACGACAACGAACTGCAGTCAGGTCGAGACCCCGATGAGGACGACGAGCATGCAGATGAGCTTCCCTGAGACGGTTTCTGACAGTTTGTGCAGAAATTCTTTGGTCATGCAAACCGATTGTTGCAGCAGCTGTCCGGGTGGCTGGTCTCAGACGATCTTGGAGGTGAACATGCCGGATGTGGAGGTCCTGGGCTGGTGTGGTTACACGTGGTCTGTGGTTGTGAGGCCATTTGGATGTACTGCCAAATTGTCTGAAATGCCTTTGGAGACGGCTTATGGTAGAGAAGTGAACATTCAATTCATGGGCAACAGCTCTTGTGGACATTCCTACAGTCAGCATGCCAATTGCACGCTCCCTCAAAACTTGCGAAATCTGTGGCATTGTGCTGTGTGATAAAACTGAACATTTTAGAGTGGCCTTTTATTGTGGCCAGCCTAAGGCACACCTGTGCAATAATCATGCTGTCTAATCAGCATCTTCATATGCCACACTTGTGAGACCTGTGATTATCTCAGCAAAGGAGAAGTGCTCACTAACACAGATTTAGACAGATTTGTGAACAATATTTGAGGGAAATGGTCTTTTGTGTGTATAGAAAATGTTTTAGATCTTTGAGTTCAGCTCATGAAAAAATGGGAGCAAAAACAAAAGTGTTGCGTTTATATTTTTGTTAAGTGTAAATGAGCAAACAAACAAAACGAAATAAACAAAACAATGCAAACAAAACAGCAGTGGCAGTCTGTCTATAATAAATGAAAGAAAACAAGTTAAAGAAAAGGTTTATTACAAGAAGTACAGCATCTATCAAGCATCTAGAATGCTTGGAGAGGTTCTCGGCCAATGTGAACTGAATGAAGATTCTGCTGCTGCAATCTGTCTTTTAAAGATTGTGAGACATGCACACACACAGGCCTATGTGTGTCTGAGTGAAGGCGTTCTCACACACACAGGCCTATGTGTGTCTGAGTGAAGGCGTTCTTATAACGATTAATGAGATGCATGCAGCAGACAGGAGCACAGAAAGGGAGAGACAAGCTGTGAGACCAGGCAGATTAACATGACTTTAAAATGCCTCGAACTCCTCCCTTTAATTCCCAAACCTTGGGTCCAATCGTCAATCTGAGCATACCAGCAGAGAGATACACTCGTCCCGAATGCAGACATATAGTTTTTATGTTTGTGGAGTCAAAAATGTGATATTGGTAGCAAGTTTAAGATGTGTTGCCCCTCAGCTGCTTTCCAGAAATTTCTCCTCTCAGTTTATATGGGAGTGAATGAGAAAAATAACGGTGCTCCCTTCGCTTGGGAGCTCACTGACCCAAATGTCTAAGTGTGAGTGATCCATGGTGACACCAGTGCAACCAGGACAAATTTTCCTATGTTTTTTGGTAGAAATTGTGTATGTACAGTGAAAATTGTGGCCTTGGCAGCCAGTTGAAGACAAAAGTTTTAGACGATTTTAGAGCCGTCGCCACTCTAGCTCACAGCTGACAATTTCTCCACATTTTGCTCATGGTACTGTCAGAGGCACAGATTAAAAATGGTAAAAGATATGAAAAAGATGAAAACATGAGTGAATAGATGAGATCTGTGGCAACATTAGAGAGTTGGAATGGATTATGTAGCACAAAGTATGGAGAAGCTGTATAGGCTCGAAAAAGGCCAATGTTTGGTCCCTTTCTCCATTCATTTCCTATGGGACAGCTTTCGAAAATCGTCAAGAGATTTTGTGGCACGTCACTGTTGTGCCTTCTTCTCATCCTGTTCGTGACGCCAAAATTGTTGTTTATTAAATAGCGATGATGTGAAGGTGATGAAGAAGTCTCAGATGACACCGTCTTGCTTGCTTAAAGAAAAGGTTTATTACAAGAAGTACAGTATCTATCAAGCATCTAGAATGCTTGGAGAGGTTCTCGGCCAATGTGAACTGCTCTGAAAAACAGCCCCAAATTACCCTGCTTATATAGACCTGGTGGTGTTTGTGAAATGTGAGACAAAGTCAAACAGATGACAGAGAGACATTCTTGTTAGATTTCTCCAACCCTACACCTACGCTATAAATATCTTCTTTGACCCTGACCATATATGTTTTTGACCCTGGATCCCTTACTGGTCATCTGTTCCAAACCTTCAGAGTAAATGATAATACACTACATCACCTTTAAGAGCCCACAAAATCCAAACCTTTTGAGTAATGACAAAGTTATTCAGAGCTTTTGTTCAGCAGGGTGGGAGCTGTCATGTGTGCGAGTTTGAAGCCGATACGATAAACGGTCTAGGAGGAGATAGTTTTTGAAAAAGAGCATTTGTGAGGCGAAATCTCACTTTGAAAGGGCACATAGCTCACTTCCTGTTGGATTTAGGTCAGGGGTGTCAGTGCGTGATTTGTAGGTCTTGATAAGATGAACAAGAAAGAAAGAAAGAAAGAAAGAAAGAAAGAAAGAAAAACAATAGGGTCCTTGCCCTTCGGCCTAGGTCACTAATACGAATGAGAGAAGGGGATGAACGTGGGGCAGGAGGTTGTCCATTAATGCTTGTCTGGGATGGATATATGAGGGTCTGGGAGGAGGAAATGGTTACAGCTGTTGTAAACGTGGGCACAAATGTGGTGGCCAGCAATGATTTACTTCTCAGAGAGTGAGAATGAGAGAGAGTTGGAAGTAAAAAGTTGCGTTAGAAAAATTGGGACGAAGTGGAAGATCGTAGATGCGTTGGAGTGGATTCGGAGCACTGCAGGAAGTGACCAGCTGTGGAGGCTGCGTTGATTTACTTCTCAGAGAGTGAGAATGAGAGAGAGTCGGAAGTATGAAGTTGCGTTAGAAAAATTGGGACGAAGTGGAGGATCGTAGATGCGTTGGAGTGGATTCGGAGCACTGCAGGAAGTGACCAGCCGCGGAGGCTGCGTTGATTTACTTCTCAGGAATGAGAATGAGAGAGAGTCAGAAGTATGAAGTTGCGTTAGAAAAACTGGGATGAAGTGGAGGGTCGCAGATGCGTTTCAGATTCGGAGCACTGCAGGAAGTGACCAGCTGCAGAAGGTGCGTTGATTTACTTCTTGGGACTGAGAATGAGAGAGTTGGAAGTATAAGGTTGCATTAGAAAAACTGGGACGAAGTGGAGGGTCATAAGTGTATTGGGGCGAATTCAGAGCGCTGCAAGAAGTGACTAGTGGAGGCTTTGTTGATTTACTTCTCGGAAGTGAGAACGAGAGAGAGTCGAAGTATTAAGTTGTGTTAGAAAAACTGGAATGAAGTGGAGGGTCATAGATGCATTGGGGCAAATTCAAAGCACGGACCGTGGATGCTACAGAGGGGTTGACTGGGGGGATTATTAGCCTCAAGAGAATGGATGCAGGGCTAAGAAGGTCAGAAGTTGGTGGCGAGCATTTGCTGTAAGAGCAGAAACCTTTTGCAGGTATTGGTTAACGTGAGAATGTATGTCGCGATTCGCAACTACCAGTGGCTAGATTAATGGAAAGCTGGTTCCAAATAGCTCGTTCTCGGTAGAGAAGGAAATTTTCTTTATCATTATTTTTATTATTATTATTATTATTATTATTATTATTATTATTAATTTATTTATTCATTTTATGGATGCAATGCATGGTAAAACTGCGAATGAACGTGACCTCTAGAGAGAAAAAGGGGAGCTGACGCTGGCTAGTAAGATGGGCTGAGTGAGTGCTTTGGACGTGATTGTTATGGATAGCTATCTGTGAAGCTGATAGAAGGTTTTCCGGTTGTGGAACTGATTAGACGGCTGTGACGATGTGATGAAGCCTTCGAATGCATGCAATCCACGTCGCGCATCGCGGGGTAAGATGTACACTCACACAGACACAGTTTAACTTACACAAGTTACAACACATCCCATTTACTGTTACAACAAGCCCCAGGCCCAGGCTGATAATATAAACTGTCTGCAACATTTTTCCTGCATTGTTCAAAAGCCTACTCAATTACGAGTGCTGCTAAGCTAAAAGCTAATGATTTAGTGATAGTCAGAGAGGACAGGAGAGAAAGAAGAGGGAGAGGACAGGACAAGAGCAGTCAGTGGCGGAGCGGCTCGTAGCTAATGGGTACCTGTCTGTAGGCTCTCCACCTCTCAGTGAGACAAACATGAAAGACGTGCAGTTTAACCGACGAGGAGCGGTCATTACGCGCGACTATTACACACGGTTGTGAGGTGCGCAGGGGCAGATCTCACAGCACACTGTTTATAAACCAGTTTACCAGTTTAATTGCAGGAAATGTTTAGTTGTTAAGCCATTTCTCATAAGTATAGACATTCACTATATATCCATGTGGCTGCTGCTGGGTTGAGTCTTGACTCTCTCGTTATCAATAACTTGCAATGCTGAGATAAATGTTTAAAGTCCAAAAAAAGTAATTTATTACGAACAGGTCAATAAAACAGGTTTCAAAATTCAAAATACCTTGTAAACAAACGAAATATTCAGTATTACACATTTTCTTTGGTTACTTTTCTTTCAAACATTTTTTAAAGTTATGATCTCACTGCCGGTAAAAAACGAACATGCTGACAGCTCAACACTGCAAGACAGGTTTCAAAGGAGAATAAGAGAGAGAGAGAGAGAGAGAGAGAGAGAGAGAGAGAGAGACCAAGTGGGCGTGTAAATAGCATAATCTGATATCTTTCATCTGGAAAAAGGCAGTTATCTGATTATGAGAAATCTGATAAACAAACTTAGATTTTGTTGGACATGGACATGTGCAGGTGGACTCAGCAAGTGTTAAGAAAGGTCCTATGCCTGCCTGTTGGAGAGATAGAGAGAAGATTAAAGCATCAAATTGCGGTAAAAGATGCTGTATAAAAGACAGGCTTTTTTCCTTGTCCCCCCTGGAATTATTCTCTACAATTTTACTGTTTATTGTCCCCCCCAACTCTGAAATGGGATTTTCTCCCCTGAGCAGATGGAATGGAGGAGCTGGCGAGGCCGAGGTATGGAAGTGGTGGAACACTTGCGGCTCTGCCTGGAAGTCTGTCTGTAGTCTGACTGCTGCGGGAATAATGTGACTCGAGGATAATCGCTCTCGGGTGGATTTTGTCTGGATCAGAAGGATTGTTCTGCAGTTCTGGACCCGTGGTGAGTTGATTATCTGATACAATAAAAACTATCATTTGTCTTACTTTTAGATTGAGGTAAGCATGTGGTTACATGTGAAGCGCACGGTCAGTCAGTGTGAGAAATGTGTTGAAAAAAAGAGAATGCATCAGGTGTGCTTAAATACTATTGGGCGGAAATGGGATGTGTTCGAGGCGTGGTCTTGTTCCCAAACCTAGTTATAAAACTTAATTGATTGGGTCCTGCTGAGTCCCTGCTATGTGCACTCAGACAGTGACGTAGCAGAATGGAGCTGTTCAGCAGACTGGGAGTCAGAGATTGTAAAGAACTGGGGAGAACAGTCCTTTACTGTTGCCTTAGTGTGACCGGTAGTGAATGTCCCTTCCGGGCCACCGTAGGGTTTGACAGCAGTCAGCTCCTCCCACTACTCATTCACAAAGTGATATAAGCTGGCAGACAAGGTGTTGGCCTTCCCTTTGCTGCTGCTGCTTCTCCTCCTTGGTCCTTTGTGCAACAGATTGCCACATGTGCTGTGGTAAGGGGTTGATTTTACCTGTGTAAGTGTTTGTAATGTTTTATGAGTGTGTATATGTGTGTTTTACTCTGTCTGGTACACCTTAGGTCCTGTTCCCTGGCTACCCCCCTGCTCCCGCATGTGAATCCCATGTAGGGTATTGTGTCAGGTAAAATGCCAACTGTTGTGAATCAACATATATTCATCTCACATGGCGGCACCAAAAATGTTGGGGTCAACACCTTAGGCATCACACGGAGGCACCAAATATGTTGGGGTTAAATTGGCTATCGGAAATAATTAATAATTATTATTAATAATTAATAATTATGTTAAATAATGTGACTTAATTAACA
>NC_065518.1:37146401-37146543 GCF_006386435.1 Epinephelus moara | reverse complement strand
TAATTAATAATTATTATTAATAATTAATAATTATGTTAAATAATGTGACTTAATTAACATTAAATCACCTCGTGGGGCACCATTCCCGTAAAGGGAAAAATGATAGCCAATTAAAGATATCAGTCTCATAAAATACGCTAAA
>NC_065518.1:37131469-37144501 GCF_006386435.1 Epinephelus moara | reverse complement strand
TTAGATGGGCCTCAAAGCCTGGGATATCACTAGGTGAATTTCAGGTCAGTTCAAGGAACTGGAGGTGTAGAATAAAAATTCAATTGTACGCTCTTATTCTTAATATTCGTTGACGAACGATGTTTTGATATGGCCTCTCATTGAATATTTACACCTCATAAGGTAGCATAAATTTAGATATAAAAAGGAAAAAAGGAAAAAAGGAAAAAGGAGCGGCAAAAAGCATGCTATAGGACAGTGTGAATGAGTCAACGTTGAGAATTGAGGATTGAAAGCTGTTTGTGTTTTTGGGAGAACGTTGAAGTTAGTGTGAGAGTTTGGCCAAGGTGTCTCTGTTTGTTAGAAGAGTGATCTCTCTGTGTGTGTGTGAAGTGCTGTCTCAGCTGTGTTCTGGTTGTGTGTGAAAGATTGCGCAATGGGATGGTTTACGGGGTTTATGTTATGTTGATGTGATAGATTTCATGTGAAATAGATATATATATAGGTTGTGGTTGAGAACAGGAGATTTATTTGTTTCCTAGTGATAAAATATATGAGCCTCAAAGAAGAGGACTTTATAGATATTGATAAATACTTATGAGCCTTTGATGGGGACTTTGATAAAAGTTATGAGCCTCTTTCGAGGGGATGTTTTTGAATTTGGTAAGAAACTTATGAGCCCCAAGAAGGACATTTATGTCTGTGAAGAGAGGTGAAAAGATCAGTGAGGATATTTTTAGTGAGTCTGTGTAAGAGTGTGTGCTCCCGGAGGGTGTGTGTGTGTGTTCCTTGTTTATGATTTCATATGTTGCTATATGGAGCATATTTGATCTTTAGAAAATTGGGCTAGATGTTCACTCTAGAATTAAAATACTGGAAGTTCTTGTTAAATTTAAGAGGTGGAGCAAAAGGGGGGACACCCCATATAGAATGTAAATAGGATTGATCTTCCTAGAGGGGAAAAAAGTGCCAAGGGTGCTCCCTTTCCTTTTCTCCTTGTAAGGTAATGCAATGGGAGGACAAAATGTTAGATCATTGTGATTTGATTTGATAGTTTCACAGTTTTTAGGTTATTTGAATCAAATTAAAGTAAAAAGAGTATTAAGAAATACAGCTTGAGGATAATAATATATATTACTGAAATAATGTATTGTAATTATAATTGGGTATTGTTGAGTTGAAAGTTCAAAGGAGAAAAACATGTGTTGTAGATGAAAAAGACCTAAGTGTTGGCAGATAATGTGCGCAAATTACATTGAATATTTTATTGTTTTGACCTAGTGGGTTCTTAAGATACTGAACTCTTGTCTGTTTTCTCTTATTCACCTATGGTGTATGAGAGTTTGAGGAAGAGATAGAGGAGACAAGGTGTTTGTGAAGGTGTTTGTAAAGGTGTCACAAGGTGCATGTACAAGGAAAAAAAAGAGAAAAATACAGTGATAATAAAAACAGTGATAGTAAAAAAAACAATGTAACAACAGTCATGAATGAATGAGTAAAAACAGAAGGAGAAAAGACAACAAGAGCATAGATGCATGAGACTGCTGCCATTAGTAGGAATAAAATGCCTTTTTATAAAAATATGTTTTTAAAAGAGATTTAAAATTAGATAAGGAGCTGGCTGTAGGGAATTAAAGCTCGGTGATGAAGCGAGGAGCTAGGTCATGAAGAACTTTAAAAGTTAATAATAAAATGTTAAAATCACTTCTAAATGTAACTGGCAGCTAGTGAAGTGCAGCTAAAACTGGAGTGGAATGTGCTCAAATTTCCTTGAACAGACGATCAGTCTGGCAGCAGAGTTTTGCACCAACTGCAGACGGTGGAGACAATTCTGGCTAAGACAGGTGTAGAGGCCTAAAGTTGCAGTAGTCTAAGCAGGAGGACACAAGGGCATTTACAATTTTGTTGAGGTCATGGAAAGATAAAAAGATCTAATATGAGAAATGTTTCGTGGGTGCATAAAACAAGATTGCAAGAGGGGCAACACACGTGGATGTTAAAGCCTCCAAGTATAATAATATTGTTAAAGCGCTGAGTGATGAGGGACAGAAGTTCAGAAAATTCAGTAATAAGGCCAGAATTCAGTTTTGGGGGTCTATAGATTAAAACACAGAGTACTGGGTCTCTACTGTTAATTACAAAACTGAAGATTTCAAAGGTGGTAAAATTTCCAAAGGAGATGGGAGAACATTTATGAACATTCTTGCTGGTCTTGGTAGGATAAAAAAAAATAAAATAAAATAAATAAATAAAAATGAAAAGAAATGAAAAGAAAATAAATAAATAAATAAATAAGAGAAATTAGAAGGGGAGGTTTTCATTAAGAGGAATAGTGTCCTCTGGGCTAAGCCAAGTCTGGTTGATCATAAAGAAATTGATATTATTTGAAAAAAAATGAAATCATGATAGATGAAGATGATAGGCAGGCTGACGATGAATAGTAGGTTTGACTAGGTTGTCATTGTTAACAGTGCATGTTTGGGGAGCACTCATGAGGAGCCTATTACTAATAATAACTGGGAATGACCAGGGAGCAAACAGTGGGAGAGTTCATTAAAACAGATGATGAATCAGCAGAACCTGCATTATTTAGTTTTGGTGAGTTAGGAGTCAGAGATGGGTGATCGAGATCATTCTGGGGTGAAGTTAGTCAGAATGGGTTAGATGCAATATAAGTAATAAAATTCCACCCGGGAGCTAAAGAAGGAGTCATGGTGCAGCGATAGACTCTTTTGGCACTTAACTCAGTTGCGCACATAGTCTGATAGCATGGGACACATATCTTGAGTCAAAGGGCTAATGCCATTACACGATGATAGTCTCTTGTTCAGCAGCTAATAGCAGCTAATGTTAGCATAAGGTTCACACCCATAGGAGTAAGTAGTAACTGTAGCCGATTTAGTCTGAGAGACTGAGAGGTTTGTTAGTGACAGCTGTTCAGCTTGTGTTTATATGACTCTGGCATTTAACAGAGATGTTTATTCATGAAGGTATTGGACTAAAAGAGCTCAGAGAGCACGTGGGATGTAGCAACTTCACCAGGGGGTGAACGAAACAACACTGATAATATGAGCTCTAATGTTGGCAGTAAAGTAGTATTTATATAGTAAAGGAGGGTTATGTTCAGGATGCCTCCAGTGTGTCATTGAGTAGGCTCTTAGGCCCGCCGAAACAATTCTGGATACAGAAATGATGAAAAACAGTTTAACTCCATAGTTCAGGACTACACAGTTTAGTCTTTTCTCATTTACAACAAGTATTTTCTAAGATGAGTAATGTGTTTTGAAAGAAATCACTGATTTAGCTTTCCGGAGACTTTAAAGTGAGTAAGACCTTAAGGTCAGTGTTTAAGAGAATTCTGACTGATACAGAAAAGTAAAATAGTAAAAACGCGGATCCCTGAAAGCGGTTGAAGGGAAAAATAAATAAAAAGAAAAAAAAGAGAGAAAACATTTTGCTTTACCAGTAAGTCTTTATCACGTTTACATCAGTAAAATACTTTTAAAACAGGGTCATGGAAGTGCAGGTTTAAAGCTTTAATAATTGATTGAGTAATAAGCATTTAACTAATGGATTGAAGCTCTAGTGTGTAGGAGTTAGGGTGACATTGGTAGAAAGGGGATATGATATAATCAGTATGTTTCCTTTGGGGTATAATCAGCTGAAAATAAGAATTAGGCTACTACTCTAGCTACAACGTTAAAGGGGATAAATGATATAACAGCAATGGTGACAACTTCTATTTTTGTCACTTCTAGAAATTTTACAAATGAGGTTGTGACAAGGGCAACTTTTGCCAATAAAACTGTGATGACATCTCCAATGCTTATGAGATTTGTAAATGTAACCCAGAAGCCTATGTTAGAAATAGCGCTTAGTGTGAACAGTAGTGATGAGATTCTTGACCCTAGAGAACAGATAGTGGAAGAAAATGATGCAGATTCATTTGAGACA
The DNA here is from genome assembly GCF_006386435.1 of Epinephelus moara. Lineage (NCBI taxonomy): Eukaryota > Metazoa > Chordata > Actinopteri > Perciformes > Serranidae > Epinephelus > Epinephelus moara. The sequence continues at coordinate 37,140,568 of NC_065518.1, read as the reverse complement.
GATCAGAAAACTGTTTCAGATGAAAAAGAGGAGTTTTTTGACTTAGACTGGACATCAGAAGATATGACTGACCACTACTATGCATTATAAAAGAGAGACACTTAGTGGAAGGCATATGGATTTGATTCCTAGGTGTTACAAATCGCAGACCCATGGGCAGGTAGGAACTTATGGTTTCAGCAGTTAACTCATTCTGTAAGATCACTTAGGAGAATGACTTGTCCATGTGTGGTTCCATCACCAGGCACATGGCCTTAATTTTAGAGAGAGTACCAGAACCACTAGCAGGAAAATATGGTGACAGCGGTCCCTGAAAGATTGTTTTTGTTCAAATGACACACATAATGGGTATGAGATGTTTATGGGAATCTCAGATTGTGACAACTATATGATGAGCATGGGTAAGCGTAAGCGTGAGAATATTGACGACTTGTATGAAGTGACTTTTTATGTCCCACATTGCAAATAGAATAGAGCTGTGATGGTGCAGAACCAAATTTTGCCTGGAAATGTGACTATAGGGAATTTCAAGGATATTTGTGGGGTTTGTGGCGATAAGGCATACATCTTTCTACCGTATGGGTGGATAGGGTGTTGTTACATGGCGACGCTAAAACTCCCGTATGAGGTTCTTGCTGTCCAGAAAGAGAGAGTATCTGATGAGAATAAATCTAAAGTTGTTCCTGGAAGTAGGAGGAAAAGGGACATGGCACAATTTCACAATCTGGAGTCCTACAGTACCATTGGAGGATAAGTCTAGGAGAGAAGTGGGGTATAGGATTATTCCCATGGTATGGTGTGACATTTTGGCAGATCACATTGATAATATAACCTACACCCTACAGGGCTTTGCGAATGAGACTATAAGAGGTTTTGAATACTTGTCAAATACCCAAAGGAGTCACAGACTGATGTTGCTGAAACTTGACATGGCACGTGATTATATTTTGGCCAAGCAAGGTGGCCTATGTGTGGCTTTGAACTTAACTGGGGATGCTTGTTATACATTGATTCCTGATAGTTCAGACAATGTGACTAGTGTCATAGATGCATTAAAAAACATAAGGGATGCGTTTGGCTCATCGGAAGAATCTGGATGGTCTGCAAATGTTTAGTTCCAGGAGAAATTTGGACCGTTAGGAGCAGTGTTGGTTTAGGTTTTGAGAGCAGTTCTTCTATCATTGTGTGTGATGTTCTGCTTTTGTACGCTGCTATTGACCTTTGCAGAAGGCTATGATAGTAAGATGGGTAGGAGTTGTAATGCCTGGGGATTATGTTCAGATGCTATTATTACAGAAGACTGACACAGACGTTGACGAAGCAGAAGTGACTGGTGACCTGGCTGAGAAATATCCATTTTAAACATCTAATAAAATTATGCTCTTAATATCTCTTATTGTGTTATTCAGTAGTTTCCTACTATAGAGAGGTATGATTAAAAGGGGGAAATGGAAAATGTGACTTAGAATTAGGAACAATGTGAAAGTATGATATTGTGAATTTCACATCTACTTATAAGGTGAAGTTTTGCATTTGATGTTTAATTAATTTGCATCTGCTGTCTTTCCAAAAGATACTGGTTGGTATTTTCTTTTCTTTCCACCTAGGATGATATTTGGGGGAAGACCACTGAGGGTGGTTGGTTGTTCAGGAACCCCAATGTTCTGAAGGGATTCAGACACTCAAGTATGGACAATAAAATGGACTGGAGGGCCCTGAACAAGGACACTATGATAAAAATGTCAAGATTTAAAACACCATCGACGCTACATTAAGAGTCGACGCTTTAAAACACCATCGACGCTACATTAAGAGTCGACGCTGCTGAGGAGCTGCAGTGTGATACATTTTTATGTTTTCTCTTTGTTTGTAGAATGATGATTTATGCTAATGACAAAATACATTGGGACCTCAGATGTTTTGTTTTTTTCGTGAGTGCTTAGGGATATTGGTGCTAGGCAGGGAAAGGTCCATTGGAAGGTGCGATGGGTCAGCCAGCCTGAATTTGGACATTGTTTTGATTTTATTTACTAAGGTTTCCATATGTATTTTTTCAAGTCATATCTCTATATAAAATATTAAATTCCTCCTTTTTTAAATTGGTCTGGAGTACTATATGTGGTCGCCTAAGGTAGAGGGGCCGTGAGAGAATTTTTCCTGTCTAGATTGTTTGAAGGGTATTTCAGAAGGATAGCTGCCTGACAGGTTTTCGCTCTCGCACTCCATAAAGTTGTTTTATTGCTAAGGTTAATGCTGTAGAAAGCATCATTGGAGGAACTGTTATTTTTCTCATAACTACAAAATGTATGTATTACTCTTTTGTTTTCGAGACTCTGTGTAGTCTCGAAGGGGGGAAATATGTAGTGTATTATCATTCACTCTGAAGGTTTGGAACAGATGACCAGTAAGGGGTCCAGGGTCAAAAACATATATGGTCAGGGTCAAAGAAGATATTTATAGCGTAGGTGTAGGGTTGGAGAAATCTAACAAGAATGTCTCTCTGTCATCTGTTTGACTTTGTCTCACATTTCACAAACACCACCAGGTCTATATAAGCAGAGTAATTTGGGGCTGTTTTTCAGAGCAGTTCACATTGGCCAAGAACCTCTCCAAGCATTCTAGATGCTTGATAGATGCTGTACTTCTTGTAATAAACCTTTTCTTTAAGCAAGCAAGACGGTGTCATCTGAGACTTCTTCATCACCTTCACATCATCGCTATTTAATAAACAACAATTTTGGCGTCACGAACAGGATGAGAAGAAGGCACAACAGTGACGTGCCACAAAATCTCTTGACGATTTTCGAAAGCTGTCCCATAGGAAATGAATGGAGAAAGGGACCAAACATTGGCCTTTTTCGAGCCTATACAGCTTCTCCATACTTTGTGCTACATAATCCATTCCAACTCTCTAATGTTGCCACAGATCTCATCTATTCACTCATGTTTTCATCTTTTTCATATCTTTTACCATTTTTAATCTGTGCCTCTGACAGTACCATGAGCAAAATGTGGAGAAATTGTCAGCTGTGAGCTAGAGTGGCGACGGCTCTAAAATCGTCTAAAACTTTTGTCTTCAACTGGCTGCCAAGGCCACAATTTTCACTGTACATACACAATTTCTACCAAAAAACATAGGAAAATTTGTCCTGGTTGCACTGGTGTCACCATGGATCACTCACACTTAGACATTTGGGTCAGTGAGCTCCCAAGCGAAGGGAGCACCATTATTTTTCTCATTCACTCCCATATAAACTGAGAGGAGAAATTTCTGGAAAGCAGCTGAGGGGCAACACATCTTAAACTTGCGACCAATATCACATTTTTGACTCCACAAACATAAAAACTATATGTCTGCATTCGGGACGAGTGTATCTCTCTGCTGGTATGCTCAGATTGACAATTGGACCCAAGGTTTGGGAATTAAAGGGAGGAGTTCGAGGCATTTTAAAGTCATGTTAATCTGCCTGTTCTCACAGCTTGTCTCTCCCTTTCTGTGCTCCTGTCTGCTGCATGCATCTCATTAATCGTTATAAGAACGCCTTCACTCAGACACACATAGGCCTGTGTGTGTGCGTGTCTCACAATCTTTAAAGGACAGATTGCAGCAGCAGAATCTTCATTTTAACCAGCATCTATCACATACTACTACAGCCTTTATTACTGATAATACTGTCTTGTGTGTACAGTAACTCAATTTAGTGCCTTACTTTATATATATATATATATATATATATATATATATATATATACATACTGTATACACATATTTTATATTTTTTAATCTTTAATTTTCTTTTATTCAAGCAACATTGTCAACCTCCTTTTTTCTGTCTGTGCGTTGAGCTGCTGTGACATGTGAATTTCCCAAGTGTGGGATTAATAAAGTTTTATCCTATCTATCTTATCTTATCTTACTTTTGTGATTATGACTGTTAAATACATATTGTAATGTACTGTTATATTAAGTCCCTCTATTGCCAAAAATAACCTTGCATACTCTTGACATTGCTTGTTTTATTGACATTTCTACTCTTACGAATAATTCGCACTGTCTGCATGAGCTGGAGGCCGAAACGGCGAGAGTCCAAGGTCCTGCCCAACGCCGCTCACAGCTTTAATTAAAACTTTACAATCGCTTGGTCATGGTACAGTCCATGCTAGTAAACCAATTTACTCGTTGGCTTATGTCTGCGAGCAGGACCACACCTCACTACTTATACCTCGTTATTCCTCCCCACACAATTTGTTTCCGATTTCTTTCTCGTAATCAAAATTTTCATGGCTTTTTAACATAAAAAATCTTTAACTAGATCATAGATAAGTAGGCCCTTGTTCCAGTTTTCTTTACCCACCTTCACTTTCCCTCTGACTCATCCTTTCCTTCAGTCCCCTCTCTCCCTCTGCATTGTCTTCATCCACTCCCCTCGACCCCATCTCAATCCAAGCATCCCTGCCTAACAAGAAAATCCGCCAAATTCTGTCAAGCATTTCCATATCAGGCACGAGTGATTCATGCTGTCCCCAAATACAATAATATGACTGCCCAGCAGTCCAATTCCATGTCTTCGGCGTAGTTGATTTTAACACTTGACACATTCCGTGCTGGAACCATACTGCATACCGTGAACTCCTGAGAATAACCTTTCAAGCGGACTTGAATAGGGATCAGTGTACTGTTCCCCGATGCGGTGTTCACTCTTCACACTTATCCAAAGAACCAGACTGAGGTCAAGCATGCACAGATCTGGGCCCGGGTCCATGACGCGAAAGCCCCCTTGGTCTTTTCAAATTTCCTTCCTGCCCAATTTCTTCATTCCTAGGACTCATTAACTACTTCATCTCTTTCATCACACAACTTGATTAACCATGCAAGATGGAGCTAAAACTGAAGCACCAGTCCCAAAAATTTCCCAGAACGCCATCCCCATTCGTGATGATCACGCTAAGCCAGGAGTCATCCAACCGTACACAAATTCAGCCACCCCCATCCCTTCGTCCACAACCTGTGAAACATGCCCAGTCTCTATAGCAGCCATCCTTTTGGGGACACGATTGCATTCACTTAACAACATGCTACTCATGCACACACTCACCCTGGCCTCAGACCTGCACCAATTCATCAGTTAGAGCGTCCCATATCCTCAATCGCCGACTCTTGCTTTCCTGTTATTAATTCTAGAAATTCCGACAATTGGCACCAGCCTCCAACCTTCTTTCGACTGTTTTACTTGGGTTGTCTCTTCGCACGGAGCCACTTTAACTGTTTATAGGCAGAAAATTCTTGACCACATTATAATTCAAGGGTGCTGTCTTCTTTAGTAAACATCACACATGCGTGCTACAATCCAAACGACATCCGAAGCTCCCATGCGCTCTTGAAGCTCTCTTGGGGGCTCTATCCGAAGCCGAGCTCACGAAGAGACAACTCCCCCACTCAATGTCACTCCCCGGATCCCTCCTGCGTTCCTGCCTTCAACCCAAGACATCTATCATCGCGCTTGACTGCTTCTCAGAAACCTTCATCCCTCAACCCTCACTCTTCCATCCCTTCATCCGTCATCCCTTCATTCCTCACTCTTCATCCCCTGATCCTTACCCTGTCATCCCTAACCTTTCATCCATCTGGCCTTTGACACTCATCCCCTCAACCCTTCATCCCTCAACCCCTCATCCCTCATCCCTTCATCCCTCATTCATTCGACTCTCGACCCTCATCCCTTCATCCCTCCATCCTTCCATCCTCATCCTTTCATTCTCTAATCCCTCAATCCTCACCCCTTCACGCTTTCCTCCGAACCCATAATCCATCATACACAATAAACCATTCTAAATCTTTATCTTATTGGTGTGGTCTTTGTTAGTGAACAGCCTACTGGGGAAAAAAGCTGAACAAGATAAGTGTTTACAGGAGGAAAACCAATAAAGAAATATTGTAAAGGACTGCAGTCCTAACAGACTAACTACATCTTTCGCAGTAAGGCCAATACAAATGGGTGAGAATCAACTTCCCTTCTGAGAAACAGTCATCATTTGGAAAACTACTAGCACTAGCAGGACCAGTGATACCACAGGAGGTAAAGCGGGTCATCATATACTTGGCCAAAATACTGAACTGCAAATTGCTCCTGATGGCTGTGCCATCAGTGTGTGAGTGTGCGTGAATGTTTAACCAATGAGCAGGTGGCACCCTGTATGGAAGCCTCAGCCACCAGTGTAGGAATAGGCTCGCTCGAGATGAGCCACGCTTGCGCAGATTCGATCACCAGCGATTGCTGCACAATGCATGCCGGTTTAATTTGTGTCTGACATCATCCAAACTTGCTCTGACGTCATGCAAAAGTGGACAACAATAACCTCACAAGATTAAGACGGCTGCAGTTTTTAGAGCTAAGCGCTGCAGTTGCTCTTCACTGACTCAGGGCATGATGGAAGATGCCTGGTTCTCACCTGATCTAACAGCTGATTCGTTGTGATGTTGTGAAGGTTGATTCTGTCAACAGAATACATGTTACTGATAAATAAATAAATAAATACATACTATACATTCATCATAAACTATACAGAGTAAATGTTAGCATTGGACTGTTTTAATTTATGAAGTATTTAGCAACACAGAGACTTGTGGTCAGTGGGATGTGAGAATTCCTAAAATAACATCTGTACAGATTTGAAGTGCTGACTATATCTGACTAATCTTTAATGAGCTGTTGTCTTATATTTCTTTCCTTTGTGTTTGACTGTTAGGTTAATGGTTTTAATTTATGTAGTTTGAGGGGACAGGTCTGCTCTGCAGCAGCAAACTGATATGATGCTGATTTACATGACAGTTCATGTAAAATGGAGGTTGAACCATAAACAGAAATTACAGATTGCCTGTAAAGCATTTTATTAGGCTATTTGGTCATACTTAAAACTGTTGGAGACTGTAAACAAACTGATATATGGGTCCAATTACATTTTAATAAATCTGCATCAGATCTGACAGGATGTGAGTGTTTGTGTGACTTCCTGTACAGACTGAAGGCTGCCGGAAACTGTCAGTAAATTGTCTGACTTCACCACAGCTTTTTGTCACCACCTTCTGCTGCAGGCGCCTGATCTTGTCCACTTTCAAGGTGAGGCACAGTTCATCCTGAACGAGCCTATTTTGTGAATGTGGCTTGTAGTGTAAAGCACCTTCAGTGGTTGGGAGGCTATACAGATTCTATCAGTGTAAGTCTACTTACCATCCATATCTGGTCTTATGTGTTTTTGTGAAGGATAACCCAGCTATCTAAAAGAATGCTATATCAGTACTGTTTATCAAGGCATATTTGATAGCAATTGACTTTGGGCTGAAACTATTAGTCCAGCAATTATTGGAGTATTCAATGGACAAAAAATTATCCTACAAAATCTCTCTGGTTCCAGCTGCTCTAATATGAATGATTTCACATTAGTCTTTTCTGATAGTGAATATAGTCAGGACTTTGACTGACATTTAAAGGTATCACTTTTGGCTTTTGGAAACCCTGATAGGCATTTTTCTCTGTTGCAGACCTTTTTACAAACAAAATATATATAAACAATAAAGCTGAAAAATAATCTGTAGATGAACTGAGAATTGTTCGCCTTAAACTAACTAGTATCAGCTATGTTATCCATGATAAACTGTTATACACTGTGGGCCACTTTCACAGCAGGGCTTTAGCATAGTGCCAGACTAAAATGCTCATTTAAGCTCTCTTTACTTAAAAGGGATTTGCACAGACATATCTTAAAATGGTATACACGATTATGTTACAATTCAGCCTGTAGAATTCTCATTTTCATTCCATGTTCTTTCTTCAGATATTTCATTTCTATTCCATTCTGGGTTTTTATGGGCACCCTGAGACCAACAGCATGTTCTCATACTTCAGATAATAAGGCTTAACCCAGGTGTCCTCATTTTGTCTTACTTATGTGGGAAATGTGGGAAAAATGCAAAAACGGCATCGTGGCTGTCTTCACATGACCAAGATGAAAGCCTATGTGCAAGTTCAGAGAAGTAGGTCAAAGCAGTGAGGAGGAAAACGGGTGATGACAGACAGACGGGACAGACGGGACAGACGGACGGACGGAGGGACAGAGGTTTCTCCATTTAATAGTAGGATAGTAGTATAGGATGAGTTATGCTAGTTATTGGCAGATGGTGACTTGGGAAACGATAACAATATCAGGGTGCCTCTACTTGACAATTATACTACTATTTGAGGACAATGGCAAATCTCCTCCATAATGTAAAAATATCTGTGTTTAGCCTCTGAGTGTAAATTCAGCCCCTCGCTCTTTGTCAAAGTGCAGGCCAAGTGCCCTGATCCATTTTCAGTGACACACTGAAACACACTGCTCTGTTCAACATCCCCAGGCATTTCGTGCTTTTTTTAACTATGAAATATTAATGAAAGCAAACCCTGACATAAACACAAACTACTTATAATATACATGAGCGTGCAAGCACACACACAGACACGCACACGCACACACACACACACACCACACACACACACACACACACACACACACACACACACAGGATCCGATTTTAAGACATTTTAGTTTCAATATTGAGTTTCCAAGCCTATAATACTTTTCAGTTTTGATCTCTGAGACTAGTATATTTAAGTTTGCATCATTTTACAAAGGAGTCTGATCTTTGAATCAGGCAAACAAGCTGGACACTGGGCTTCCCAACTGTAGGTTTATGACCCCAAACCTATTTCTTCATTACGTATCTAGCATTCCTAATGACATATAATATTTGTGAAGAAAGAGGAAAAGGGGGCACTAGTGTATGATGAAGAATTTAAAACTTAAATCATTAACTCAAACTGAAACTTCTTCCAGAACTGGCACTGACGTGCTGACGTATTGCGGTAAGCGAGTTGTGTCATTTCCGGTGTTTCTGTGACAGCGTCTCTGTACTGCTCTGGTGAATTCTGCTAGCCTGTTTTCTCACTACAGTTGCTTTAACGTCTACTTCAAGTCTTAACCCACACTGGTTCTGTTTAAGCACTTATAGCTCTCCTCCTTTCTACGACTTTCTCGCTAATCTCTTAGCTGTTGTTTGCACGT
>NC_065518.1:37120873-37125818 GCF_006386435.1 Epinephelus moara | reverse complement strand
TTCTACCGTTTTTTTTCCCCGTTAAAGGGGTTTTTTTGGGGAGTTTTTCCTTATCCGCTGTGAGGGTCATAAGGACAGAGGGATGTCGTATGCTGTAAAGCCCTGTGAGGCAAATTGTGATTTGTGATATTGGGCTTTATAAATAAAATTGATTGATTGATTGATTGATAATGCATCTTTGCAGCTACTGGATCTAAAGTGGGAACAGTGTCTTGTTGACATTCATAAACTCTTTATTATGCACTCACTGAAGTTAATAACTCTATTAATTATGCACCTATTGCAACAACCAGATATCAATCATTATTTCAACATAAAGAATTCTGATGCGTTCTTTTCACTCTAGTATGTTATTATTTTCTTTAGCAAAGGATCATGGGAATCTCATTTCCTCAAAATGGCATACTAAGACAAACATGAGTTATTGGAACTTAAAAATTTGAGCAGATTGATTCAGAGTTAGCTGCTTTATTCACTTGTGATGAGAATTCAGCCTACCAATGGTGGTGAAAACACAACATAAAGACATATTTCCTTTTCATATTGATTTTTAATGCAGCCACTATTGTCAAAAACAGGAAAAAAGGATTGGAAACCCTAATAGTTGAGTTCTAAAAAATGACAGATCTGAGTTAATTTGGCTTTTTATAAAGTTTTGTTACTTAGATTGACTGTTCGTGAATACAGTGTTCCACAAAGCTCCCTGTAACCCATCAGTTTTCTGAAAGTGAGTGACAAAAGTCTCAACATCGGCCAGGCCAAAGGTGGCTAGGTCAGTGATGTCTTCAGGCCAGTTGCTTAGGTCAAACATGGTAGCAGCGGCCTTCAAGACACTCTCATCAAGGTTGCCAAACCGCGTGGTGAGGTTGTCACAGAAGCCATTGATTAGTTTATCTTTCACTTTGTGGAAGTCATCATCATCCACTTGTTTCCTGTTGAGTTTTACACCAGAGAAGGTGTTTCCGGGAAAAGGTCCCACTTCATCCAGGAACTGCTTCAGATGCTGACCTGGGACTGTCTGAAATACAGAAGAAAAAAAACTTTCACTGTCACGATTGCTAAACATATAATATTAATATACATATATATATATATACATATTAATTCCTCTCTAGGGAGTTTATTTTGTTTACCTGCATGGCTACAAGAGCCAGTGTCGTCTTCTGCAGTCCATCTGACACCATCTGCAATGTCAGCCCATCCCTCTGAAAGAGAAGGCTCAGAATTAAACCCATAAACACATTTAATCTAACTTTCCTTGTTTTTAATCCACAGCCTAGTACTGAATTACTCTCACAATGGTTTCACAAGAGTGATAATAAAACACTTACACACTGAGCCTGATACAAACGTCAATTGCCAAAATGTATGAAATGCTCCTTTAACCTTACTGACAGAGAGGAATGAAGTCAAGCTATGGCGTTTGCAAATCAGCAGGAGTTAGCATGAACATGACGCAGCCTTTATCCATTAGCCTACTCAGCATAACACACAGCCACACAGCTCATCGATGCTCCTAACACATTTACTCTGCTCATCTTGCTTCACACAATTTATTGTCACTCTTGTATCTCAACCATATGCATCTTCACACACATTTCACTCACTTTAACTCACACAGAACGTCATTAGCGACGCACTTAGCTACTGATGCTATTTCTAGCGGCACCCTCCATGAGCCACGACACACGCACACACACACACANCTCAACCCTCAATCTCACTAGCCCTCAAAACCAAGTGTTAAGGGCTATCTTGTGACTTTTAAATGGGACACCCCTCAAAGGCAAATACGTCTTAAGACTGTGGGGGGCAGCAATATGCCAAAACTCCGTCCAGTCTGTCAATTCAAAGAAGAAGAAATATATATCATCAGTAGTCTTCGATAAAAAGACGTGACAAGTTTTGTTTTGTTTTTCCCAACACTTTATTTCAATTTTTGTACAAAACAAGCAGTGACAGACATAAACAGAACAAATATGCCAGGGAAAAGAAAGAGAAATAAAATAAACAAATAAATAAAAAAGTTCAGCAGCTCAAACAATTAAATTGTTTACATATTTTCAGAGTCTTTATAGCTTTGGAGTTTGTGGAGTGCTGAATGGTTTCTAAGTATTGCTGCATTTCATTCAAAAAAAATTTGAACAAGGGTTTCCTGTAACAAAATTTACTCTTATGAATATGGAATTTTGCTAAGATAATAAATAGATTAATGATATAGAATCATAAAATCCAAACAGCACATCTTTGTACAGTAGTGAAAATAGAACATAAACATAGATCATAAATGTTGCAACAAATATACTCGACAAAATCTTTCCAAAAAGTGACAGTATAGGGGCAGCTCCAAAACAAATATACAGTTACCAAACAATAATCTTCGACAATGCCGCCTGCAGCTGTGCTGATTTCATTTTGAAACAGAATGCTTGATCACTAGGGGAACAGTTGCCGTTGTGACCAAGAATTATGTTATGAATATGAACAGTTCACAAGTTACAAATTACTCACTCCCATAGTTTTGTTGGAGCCTGCTTGCTTTTTGTAAGCTTGTCTTCATTGGTGGCCCTGAAATGAATCAGGGCCCGTGTTTTGTCTGGTGGCCCTGAAATGGAACAGATATAACAGCATTACTTTCTTTTATTTTATTTTTTTTTGGGCTACCTGTCAGATATTGGTTAAGTTATTAGTTTAGTTTCATGCAGTATTGCAAGTATTATCACAATGAATACTGTAGTCAACATCCAGCAGAACTGGTGAGGCTGTTTACACGGTCACACAAGTGTTATCTGGTGACTTTCATCCACGTTAACGTTTCACTCTTTGGGTTATAAGTTGATATTCAACCAAATAACCTTTACCATAAGAACCGATGTAGCTTATTCAGCGGAAAGTCACCAGATAATACGATCACTAACGTTAACCTGCAGCTGTAACGTTACCAGCTGCAGACTCTACGGCTACAGGAGATGACACCGTCCGGTCATCTTACAAAAATGTCGATGCAAACATTTCACGTATATCAAACAACTTAACAACTACATTATCACTGAGAAAAATGACTTTTTGTAACTGAATGGCAGCATCACTCGGTTATCAGAGAACCGGGGTTACATGCGGGGCAGGCAAGCCGTCTCCCACGACGGCTTCGTTAGCGTGTTACGCTACAAAGAGGTCTATAGTCCATAAACTGATGTTAAACTAAGATAATGCAATGGTTATCATAATTTTAAAACAACTATTAACAAGGAAAATACTCACATTGATAACTCTACGGCTGCGGTCGGAAAGTCCCTCCTATCGTCTATTCCTAATCACTATTCCTTGACCTCGGTGGGAAACGTCATGAGGTCAAGAAAAGATGAGTAGGAGAATTCATAAGGACTTAGAAAAAGAGAACCGCGGAGCTGAGAGAATCCGACCGCACTTACGCTGGGCTACGTCATCATGCGACGGCGGATGTCAGTGACGTAGGTCGACCGTGGTGAAACTACAGTTTACCGAAGATGGACTACAAAAAGCGCATCTCAGATACTCCGCCCCGTGCCTACTTACCATGTTGCTTCATGCAGGCAATATAAACGTGGACAGCACAGTGAAAAATATGACTTAATTACCAACGTCCGAATTGAATTAAAAAAGATAGATAGGCAGTCACAAAACTGAAACGCTGAAAATGGTTGCTCACACTCACCCTCCTGAATCATTGTGATTATTTATGACAAATGTTCAAGTGTATGCAAGAGAGGCAAATATGTTAGGCTTACAAATCTACTACTGTACATATCATTCTTAAGTTGCAAACATGTTGAATTAAAAACAAAACGTTTTTTTAAAAATAAAAACGTTTCATATCTACGGAGCCCCTAAAGTCCCCAAAAAAAGAAAAAAAACTATCTCGTGCGCACAAGATAGTAACTCGAGCGCACGAGATAGTAAATCGAGCGCACGAGATACTAAAACGTGCTCTCGATTTAATTAATTCGTTTGATGCTCTCGTTACTCGCTACTTTTGCTGTATTGATCGGTGTTGATCTGGTGTTGATGGCTTCGGCAGAGATGGAGGAAGAAACTGAAGAAACTCCCCCCGAGCAACAAAGTCGGACTCTGGCAGTTGTATTTGTAAGGATCAATAATGCATTTCTTTGATGAAGTTACTAGAAATTCTGTGAAATAAACAAAATATCACAGACCATAGAGCAGGATCTGCAACCTTTTGGATGTTCCTGACAATTTACAATGTTGTTGTTTTTTCACGTGTCAGTTATATTTCTTTATAATGCGCATTGGTTNCCCGAGCAACAAAGTCGGACTCTGGCAGTTGTATTTGTAAGGATCAATAATGCATTTCTTTGATGAAGTTACTAGAAATTATGTAAAATAAACAAAATATCACAGACCATAGAGCAGGATCTACAACCTTTTGGATGTTCCTGACAATTTATAATGTTGTTTTTTCACGTGTCAGTTATATTTCTTTATAATGCGCATTGGTTTATTTACTGCTGCTGCACGTCTTGTCTCCTGTCCAAATGGATTCACTTTACAGTACTAAAATACAACTACACTAATACATAACTTGTAGCCTACTATATTGTATGCTGTGTTATGTATTTTAATAAACACATTGCAGAATATAAACACCGAAATAATGGAGGAAACGTTTTGTATTGACGCTGCTGCAATCCGCCTGTTTTAACTGTGATAGACTGCAGGGTAAGCAGTTTATTGTCTGTTGTGTTTGTCTTTGACATAAGACTAACATATCCACAAGTGTTTTACAGTAATTGTTCTACCTGAATTCAAATAAACACAAGAACTTTGTGCTCTAGAAAAGGATCAGCACTCAGTGAATAACCTCCTAAGCCCTATGATCAACTATTATGGCAAGGCTTAACTATACAGACCAGTGAGCAGTGATAACTAACATGTCTTTGGGGTCATC
>NC_065518.1:37118845-37120802 GCF_006386435.1 Epinephelus moara | reverse complement strand
TAGAGAGCTCATAGTGCCATATTATCCCACCAGAACACTGCGCTCTGAGAACGCAGGGTTACTCGTGGTCCCTAAGGTCTCCTAAAGTTTTGAGTGCCTGTTTCTGTGCTTATTCTTTGTAAAGCGTCTTTGAGTATTTAGAAAAGCACTATATAAAACCGATCTATTATTATTATTATTATTATTATTATTATTATTATTATTATAATATAAAAAACATATAAGAAACTTTGTAAATATATTTTGGTCTATGTATCACTGAGGTTGCATGGATGAATGATCCATATTTGTATTGTTTTTAATGTTAATCTGAACCAGCTGGTTTCTGTTAAAATGGACACACGCCCACAAACAATTTAACGCTGAGGACAGCTATGAGCTGAAACGCATCCAATCGACTGCTGCTGTGCAGTCCACTATATTAAAAGGTATTATACTTATGAGTAAGTGCTGTCAGGTTTTTCTGCTTTGCTGTAATTTTTTGGACCGGCGGCACCCAATCACACTTTGAGACTTTTGAGTGAGCACGCCAAGTTTGCTGAAGACTTACCTCCATACACAACAGAACTAGCCAGCCGGCCGTGACCTCCCCAAGATGGCGGCGACGTTGATGCACAGTAGCCACAGGAATGAGTCATCTAATGATTATATATATCTATGCCAAGACCCTAGCATTTCCACCACAGACAGTCCTCTTAAATGAGGGCAGGGTTGTTGTCACTCACTGCTCCGTCCAGCACTCAATGTATTTCCTCCTTTATCAGTCTGCATCTGGTTTATCGTCCACAGAACGAGACTGCACGCCCACATTTTCAGAACAAAATAGAACAGGCTGCAGTGAGAGTCTCTCTCCATGGGATATTTAAAAATAGCTGCTTTGGGCATTTAGTCCTTCTCAGGCAAGCTCAGGGGTTTAGTGTTGCTGGTGCTCGACGCTCTGCAACGCTTTATTTTTTCTCAGAGTGAGGATTAGAATATACGCCGTTCACATAATCCAACTGAATTTAATACATATTATAAACACTTGAAGATCCACTCATTACTAAAAGTGTATGTCATACAAAAACTTAGGTAATTGTAGGTAATTTAAGGTGTGCTGATGGGTTCATGTCTTCAACTCATGCATTGAGTAGAATAGAATAGAATAGAATAGAATAGAATAGAATAGAAAGACCTTTATTGTCATCATTCAACATGTGTATGACGAAATTAAAACAGCTGCCTGATGGTGCAAGGAAGAATAAAATAAAAAAAAAACTAGTAAACTATATAAAACAATCTACACTATAAACAATATAGTACGTACGAGATAAGCTAAATCGAGCGCACAAGATACTAAAATGTGCTCTCGATTTAATTAATTTTTCGTTTGATGCTCTCGTTAATCGCTACTTTTGCTGTATTGATCGGTGTTGATGGCTTCGGCAGAGATGGAGGAAGAAACTGAAGAAACTCCCCCCGAGCAACAAAGTCGGACTCTGGCAGTTGTATTTGTAAGGATCAATAATGCATTTCTTTGATGAAGTTACTAGAAATTATGNTATTGATCGGTGTTGATGGCTTCGGCAGAGATGGAGGAAGAAACTGAAGAAACTCCCCCCGAGCAACAAAGTCGGACTCTGGCAGTTGTATTTGTAAGGATCAATAATGCATTTCTTTGATGAAGTTACTAGAAATTATGTAAAATAAACAAAATATCACAGACCATAGAGCAGGATCTACAACCTTTTGGATGTTCCTGACAATTTATAATGTTGTTTTTTCACGTGTCAGTTATATTTCTTTATAATGCGCATTGGTTTATTTACTGCTGCTGCACGTCTTGTCTCCTGTCCAAATGGATTCACTTTACAGTACTAAAATACAACTACACTAATACATAACTTGTAGCCTACTATATTGTATGCTGTGTTATGTATTTTAATAAACACATTGCAGAATATAAACACCGAAATAA
>NC_065518.1:37102385-37115723 GCF_006386435.1 Epinephelus moara | reverse complement strand
CTGGTGGATAGGTCTGTGCCCCTATCCTTCACTGAGTCACAGATCCAAGTCATAGTCGTGTCCGTTCCAATGTCTGTTACCGTGTAATCCACCTGTGAGTCATCTTCCACCCCTGCTCTTGCTGACTCTTGGGGTATTTCATCCGGCAGTCATCTAGTGGTCGTACTGTATAGATTTATTAGGCTACATTATAATTCATTATTCGTTATTAGCGAGGATCATTTTAGATGTTGCTTACTGTTTATAGCCTGTACTATTTACAACATCAGTATATAGTTTGTATTCACAAAATACAGTTTGATGTTCAAGTGGATGCGCTGGAAAACTTGGCAGAGAGCCAATACTGCCTGGCTGCGCTGTAACGTAACCTCGTCTATAAATAGTACACAGCCATGGTACTGACTCAGACAGTGACCTGTCTGAGCTTTCAGCACCATAGACAGCGACGGTCACAGACTGACAGCTGTCAGAGACACAGCCAACAGCCAACGGGATTACTTTAATTGCAGCATACAACTCAGCAAGGTTGTAGATCACAGCAGAAACCTGCAGGAAACAGTAGAAACAGCCCCGCATATCCAACTTCCAAATGCTTTTATACTATTTGAGTGAGTGGGCATTTGTTCGTCTGTGTGTGTGTGTGTGTGTGTGTCGGAGGGGGTGATCTGTGGCATTGTCCTCTGCAGAAACATTTAGCGCGACTGGCATGTTTAAATAATGGAATAACTGGAATGTCTAAATAACGATCACAAGGGCCCATCGAGACAGCTCCGCCCCCTCTGTGCTGAGACACACGCTCCGCTGCGGCTGTGAACATCTGAAGTGGTCAGTATGAGAGCCGTATGCACAAATAAATCAAAGCGTGGAAAATAATTGTATGTCGAGCGCACATTTTAGTATCTCATGCGCTCGAATTAGTTTATCTCGTGTGCTCGATTTAGTATCTCGTGCGCTCGAGTTAGTATCTCGTGCGCACGAGATATATATATATATATTTTTTTAATAATTTTTTGGGGGGACTTTAGGGGCTCCGTACATATCCCTTTTTCTTGAAACACAAACTTCTGTGTTAATATGCCAATCAATCATCATCTGTCATTTGCTTATAATAGTTTAAAAACAACCACAAAACTCAGTAAACACCTTTAAATGTTGACATGATTGTGCCTTGAAGTTATTTTTATTTTATTTTATTTTTTAAATTGTGTTTATTAGATTTTCCATTATATTAGTGACAATAACAACACAGAAAAAAAAGAAAAGAACAAATAACAAGAGCATACATAGGGATGAAGGTGCACCTGTGCAATTAACAGTATATCTTCTGCCTAAATGGACAGGTTTTCTGTGTTTGCTGATGTTCGTATGCAAGAAATGAGTAAACTATTCAATTCACAGAGAGAGCAGAAAGGGAAAAAAAAGGAGGGGGGCAGGGTAGAGATGTGGGAGGCTTTATTCTAAAGTGTTTGGGTGAAATTCATTTGCGTAATAGTCTAAAAAGGGCTGCCTCCCGCTGAAGAGGTGCTCCAGCCGCACATGTGCCCGTATGAGTACAGAGATGTCAGCATCTGTGACTGAAGAAAAATTAATTAATGATATTGCTAAAAGCTGGCGATTCAACAACACTCAAATAGTGACATGATTAATGCACACTGAGCATATCTTACACCACAATATTAACTTGAATTGGGTAATGTTACAACAGTAGCGTGACGTTTATAGTTCGCATGGGTTTAAGATATTGTTGAGAGTTTGGAACATATAACGTTACGCATATTATCAAGTTATGGCATGAGATGGGCAAAGCTTCATGTAACGGTGACTTACATGGTGATCTCCGTGACTTTTAAGTCATGTTGAGAGCCAGTTGTTCTTTTTCTTTACCTTTCATCGCTTCTTTCGTTCTTCCTCTTCTCCTACTTCTTAGGGTTTATTCGTCTGTCTCCGTGAATGGTCGGTCGCTTTAAATATTGCTCCCGCAAAGCATTGTGGGATTAAATTATCTCCTTTCCTATCGCTTAGGAAAGTCCAATGTATCCTATGCTAAAGGAGATCTGAAAGGAAGCATTTAACCTCCTTTCCTTAGTGTTTAGAGGATTCAACAGCTCTTATCATGGCGGCCACTAAAATACTTCCGGGTCATTTCACTCAGCTAGGAACCTTCCTAAGCAAAAAAGACTTTCCGACCGCAGCCTCCTTCCTTACGCTTGTCGCCGCCATCTTGCATTGACTGAATCGTCTGTACTCGGCTGGGTTCGGCTGGGCTCTGCGGATGATACGCAAAGGATTCTGGGATAGCACTCATTGCCAAGGGTGGTCCTGGAAAATCTTAAAAGTGAGGGCCATACAGCCCTTATTCTTGACCCTCAACTCAACACTCTGAGAATTGGGACAGCACTAGCACTTCGCGGGAGCGCAGATTTTTTAGACTGAGGGTTAAGATTGAGGGTTAAAATAGGAATTGGGATTGGGCCTTACACACTAAGGTTCTGCTAAAACATACTGTTATCTGGGTGTTCATTATACTCAGCTTACCTGTAGGAAATTTAGAAACATGACTGGCTGCTAGTTTAAGCATGACCTTCATCTCTGTAAAGTTGCTAGCCTAATTATTACTGACTGAATGAACCGAGTATACCTCTTCTGATTAACTGTAACGTTACCATCATTATCATAAACATCGAAATTTAGAACACACAGTCACATTTTATAACTTTGTAAGGCCATCATGTACATGATTAGCTGAGTTGAGATAGTGTTAGCTATCCCTATCGCAAAGAAGTAGAACTAGTGAAAAATCAACAAGCTAACGGTAGCCTATAGCCTGCTTTAACAAACTAACTTACCACAGGGGCAGAAACAGATGAAACATCGTCTTCAGAGTCCCGAAGCCAAGTGTCGCATCCTACTCCAACTGGAGCAGCACTGGAGGGGCTTGCATCAGTTTTTTCAACCATCTCAGCATTGCTAGGTTCTATGCCCTGATGTGGAGTGGCGAGCATAGGTGGCGAGTGGCACCCAGTGTGACCGTCATGCAGCGAGTTGAGTTCCGTGTGTGAGCATGCGCACGCATGTGGAGCCAGATCAGGTGCAGCAAAAGCCACTGTATTTTTGCTGTTCCTAAGTTTTTATTGAAATTATTCAAGCGACAAAAGCGACGTTCAGATACCCATACGCAATAACGTTGTAAATAACACCCATTTCGATATTGCTTTGACTTTTTTTTTTTTTTTTTTTTTTTTTTTTGCTGTCCCGGAATTGTCCCAGACACATCATCTTTGTATCCCAGTAGCAATTTTTATAGTCCCGGGGATGTCGGGACACCGTTATTTTCGAGCCCAGAGAGCATATTAATAATTTATTAACGTTTATACGACACTGTTCCCACTTTAGATCCGGTAGCTGCAAAGGATGATTATTAACTATTAATAACACCTTATTAATTTAATCTGATAGGGTCTTATAGTGTCTCATAAACCAGTAATAAATGTGGTTATTGTTCTATAATTAACCCTTATAAATCATAATTAATGTAAATAGACATCTTATTAATTAATACTGTTATCAAGTTTCTATTAAGTGCTTATAATGCTCCTATATGCAATAATAACTGTGTTATTATGCTATAATTAACACTTATATAGTCTTCTTAATGGTAATAAACATCTTATTCTGTCTTATAAATGCTCATTAACTGTTAATTGGTGCTTATTAAGCATTAATTAACGCTTATTACAGTACTTAAATATAAAGTGTTAGACTCGTCTTGCAGCACATTCATAAACAAACAGGCCATGGAGGACGAAATCACACGATGTCCGCTCTTCACAGGAAATATTGGATCACTAATGCGAACACAGCCAGCCGAAAAATCATCTCTAAGTGTGTTGTGTGTGGGCTCCTCCAAGGAAAGGTGGGGGAACAAAAAATGGCTGATTTGCCAGTAAAGAGGATTTTGCCAGATCTCCCACCGTTTACTATGGTAGGAGTGGACTACTTTGGACCGACTGAAGTAAAGCGGTGTCGTAGTCTGGTCAAAAGATATGGAGTTGTTTTTACGTGCATGACCAGCCGGGCAGTGCATCTCGAGATAGCCTACTCCCTGGACACTGACTCTTGTATAAACGCCATTTGTCAGTTTATGTGTCGTCGAGGTCACGTTTCACATCTGAGATCAGACAATGGAACAAGTTTCACTGGAGCAGAGAGAGAGAGAACTAAGAGAGTCCTTTTGAGAGCCTGAACCACAACAAAATACAGAAAGCACTATTGCAAAAGGGGATAGAGTGGAGCTTCAATCCTCCTGCATACAATTATGGGGCCGGTGTGTAGGAGCCACTTAGTCTCATGTATAGTTTGCTTAATATCTTTAAAGTAAATATAAATAATATGGTTGCACTGTTTAAATGTAGATTGTTGATGTGTATATGTATTTGTGGTGTTGGTCCCTAGAGGGCAATATGTCCCTACCTGCACAGGAAGTCTCAGGACAGGTGAAGGGATATAGGTCAGAGGTTATTGAATTGTTTGTATAGACACATGAGGTGAAGGGATACACGGTTCTTACCGTGAGGTACAGTATATGCCGTTTTTCCTGATTCAACTATTCCAGACGCATCTATTTCAATAAGGTAAATTTCCTCTGTAACCTGCCGCATTTCAATATTTAAGAAGAGCGTTAAGAACTCCTAATCACCCATGCTGTGTGTGACTAATTTGTTTTGGAAAGTCACAACAAGGACAGCAGGGATTTCATAAAAGTGTGGTCATCCCAGTTTTGTGCATAGATAGATGCTAAAGTCACCAGCTTCTGGTATAGCATACCTGATACGATTACATAGCAGCCGCCAGGATCTACTAAAGTGTTATTAGAGATAAATTGTACATTTTTTCTAATTAGTATGGCTGTGCTTCTTGTTTTTAAGTTGAATTTAGAGTGATAAACCTGTCCAATCCATGGTCTGCTTAGTTTCCTATGATCAAGGTTACATAAATGTGTTTCCTGGAGAAACATAATATCAGCATTTAAATCTTTTATATACATCATGATTTTTGCTCGCTTTACTGCAGCATTTAACCCACCAGTATTCAGAGAGATGATCCTCACCACCTGTCAACCAGCAGACCCCCCACTGATCACGTCAGCCATGCTGTGGCGTGGAGTGGTAAAAATGTCAGAGTGGTCGCTAAGATGTGAGCAGCAAAAGGTGTGTAAATCAATATGTACATTAAAAGCATATAATGACAATGAAATCAACAGCATGTTTACAAGCAACAAGTGGTATGAAGCCAAAGAGATCCCCTTCCCTATCCCCCCATCCCTCATTACAGGTCCATGTTTCCCTCTCAGAGCGAGACCCTTGGGGATGCATTTGTTCCCTCTCCTCGCTCCCGCCCCTCTACCATCCAAGTCATTCATCCAGGTTATAACCATAGTACCAACAGAATCATACTTCCCTTTCTGAAGCATCTCTCCTCTCTGAATCATCCCCAGTCCCCCCAACAACAGTTCCTTACATTAATCGTTGTAGTTATAACCCTTAGAACACAGGTGATATTAAGAATACACCCCTTGAACATGAACATAGACTAATGTTTTCAATGAATATCCTAAAAAAACAAAACAAGAAAGGCAACAAGATGTTTTACTCATCCAGAAAAAAAAATAAATAAATAATGTAATAAATGTGATTCGTGACCACCTTTAAAATAAGTCCCTTAGGTTAAGCTTCATATTTAAACATTATTTTGTATATTTATCTAACCAAAATAAGTTTAATTTTGCGTCCCCAATAAATAGCCTACTATAAAGACGGTATGAAGCATCAACGCACCTTACAGCTTAGTAAACGTAACAAGCATCAGCACCCCTGAGTTTAAGGTAGCTCCAGGTAAATGTAAACATCAGTACACCACTTTTCTGGCAACCCGACTGAGTAATAAGATAAAATAAAATAAAAACAAAGGGAGAAAATAAAGTGTCCGAGTGCATAACCGACTCAGTTTACCACAGTAGATTGTCTTTGGTCGGGTCTTTCATTTCCTTGTCCCTTAAGAATGTGGCGCAGCCAAATTGTTAGCTCCAGGCTAACACATAGTAAGTAAGTAAGTAAGTAAGTAAGTAAAATGTATTTGTATAGCACTTCTCACAGAGAGAACTCACAAAGTGCCTCACAGGATTGAAACACAAACCAAGAATACATACATACAAACATACAGAGACACAAAATGAAACAGCAGCAGTTGTTGCAAAACTAAATCACTTAAGACAAGTTGAAGAAGGCCTGCCTATACAGGTAGGTTTTAAGGTGCTTCTTAAAAACTTCAACAGATGCTGTGGCTCTCAAATTCTGTGGGAGAGCATTCCACAATCTGGGCGCAATGGACTCAAAGGACTGGTCACCTCTAGTTCTGAGCCTAGTGCGAGGAACTGCCAACAGGCCGTGATCGGCCGACCTAAGTGTCCTACTAGGAGCGTATACATGCAGCAGGTCAGACAGATACTTAGGTGCCTGACCATGAAGAGCTCTATATGTTAAAACAAGGCTTTTGAACTGGATCCTAAAGCTGACAGGAAGCCAGTGTAGGGAGGCCAGGACAGGAGTAATATGGCAGTTTTTGGATGATTTGGTAAACAGCCTGGCAGCGGCATTCTGCACCAGTTGAAGGCGATCTACAGAAGTTTTACTGAGACACATGAAAAGAGAATTACAGTAATCCAGACGTGATGACACAAAGGCATGAATGATCATTTCCAGTTCAGCATGTGATACAACAGATCTCAGTTTTGCAATGTTTTTAAGGTGGAAAAAGCATGTACAGGTCAACGCATGGATGTGTTTATCAAAGTGCATGGCCTGGTCATAAATTACTCAGAGATTTCTCAGGTTAGAGCGGATATTTGAATTCAGAGACCCAATACAGCTACCCAGCTTAGAACCAGTACAGTCAGGAGCAACAATAAGGACCTCGGTTTTAGCAGCGTTAAGCTGGAGGAAATTGTTGACCATTCAGTCATTAATTGCAGACAGTCATGCAGTACATTCAGACTGTCGGTCCTGTCAGGATTAAAAGAAAAATACAGCTGAATATCATCTGTGTACATATGATATGATACATCTTCAAACCTGCTGATAATGTTTCCAAGAGGAAGCATATACAGAGCAAACAAAATTGGACCCAACACTGAGCCCTGTGACACCCCACAAGAAAGGGGGACGGACTCAGACATAAGAGGACCAGATGCTACAGAGAAACTTCTACCAGAGAGGTAGGAGGCAAACCAGTCAAGGGCACTGCCTGTAATGCCAACACAGTCACTACTTCAGTCGCCTATCTAACAGGATGTGGTGATCCACGGTATCAAAGGCTGCGCTAAGGTCAAGTAGCACTAGGATGGTACATTTACCAGTGTCAGAGGCCATCATGATGTCATGATGGCCTCTGACTCCAAGAAGTGCTGTCTCAGTGGAATGCTTCTGACGGTAACCAGATTGAAATTTGTCAAGGATACAATGCTTATTTAGGGCAGGGACTAGTTGGTTAGCAACAACTTTTTCTAAAATCTTTGAAATAAAAGGCAACTTAGAAATGGGCCTAAAGTTGCTAAATAATGAAGGGTCCAGATTGGGCTTTTTAAGAAGCAGCTGGACAACCGCCTGTTTAAAATAGGAGGGGAAGCAGCCAGAGACCAGTGAGCTATCAATAATATAGAGCAGGGAAGAGCCGATGGAACCAAAAACTTTTTTCAGTAGAGACGTGGGCAAGACGTCTAACGGGCTGGAGGAGATCTTCATACTGCTCACTAGCTTAGTTAAATCTTGTAGGGAGATGGGCAAGAAACGTTCCAGTATTGGCTGCCGTAAAGGAGGAACAGGGGGAGGAGCAGAAGAGGGGGTAATACTTGCTCTAACACTAGCAACTTTGCTGACAAAAAAAATACAGTTAGCGGCCATCATCCAGTTTGTGTAAGCCGAGCTGAACCCGACGTGCTAGCATTAAGCTAGTCAGGCCCCAGCCTCCGTTTGTAGTTGGCCGTAAAGGTCGCTGCCTCCTCCGGGGACGCAAACCTCTTCTTTGCTCCACCATCCAATGTTACCTGCAGACGGCCGGGAATAGTAGAGCTGGTTTGAGGGCGAGATTATACAGTTCAGTCATTACGGCCCAGTACTTAGCTCGTTCCTCGACAACCCCGGGAGCGTAGTCTTCAAAGATCTGAACAGGGTTCCCTCTTCTTTTGCGTTCCTCCCAGATGATCAGATCTTTAATCTGGTAGCCGTGAAGGCGAATGATTACGGCCCACGGCCACGACCTGGGCTGTTTGGCCGTTAGCGGCCTATGGGCCCGGTCAAGCTTGGGAAGAGAGAGAAGAGTTTCTCTTCCAAGTAGCTCAACTAATAGCTCGGAAAAGAGAGTTGTTGGTCTGGGTCCTTCAATTGATTCTGGGAGGCCAATAATTCTGATATTATTCCTGTGGCTCCGGCTCTCGAGGTCCGTAGCCCTCGCTAGCAGCTTAGCATTGTTATCAGCTAACGCTGCATACCTCGTCTCCAGTGTTTGTATGCGCTGGTCATTTAGTTCGGCGTTATGTGTATAAATGTTGAATAACTTTTCATGAGCCAAGAACTCACTCACAGCAGTGCTGAGATTATGAGACTCACTTTATTCATTTCAAAGTTTTCCATGATTTTCTACAGTAAAAATGGTGTCTTAAGAGAAGAAAACTGAATAAAACTCTGTTTGTTCCCAGAGTCATTCACATTCACACAAACATGTTTCTCCCAAAGGAAAGTGTTTCTAAGAGCTTCTGTGCAAAAATGACAGCTCCAGCTACAAAGGTGATGAAAGTCATCATTTCACACAATAATAATGAATAATAAAATTCCTTTCTTTTGTTTCCTTTTATGGCCAGAGGGCCATGACAGTGTCAGTTATTGTCAAACCACAATACCACATGTGCTCCTAACGCTGGAATTCCACTGGATGCGTGTCTGTTGCGGAACGGCAGCGCTGGTTATCCACTGTGTGCTCCACCGTCCGTCAACACCCACCGGCTGCGTTTGCTGTGCGGTGCAGCTCTGCCAAAAGACATCTCAGTGCACCTCCATGATTAATATCTCCTCGTCCATGGTGTCAACGGGGTGAAATGACGTCTGAAAACCTCTGACCTGTTGACTTCAGGCCTGCCTCTGCCCATTATGTAGTTTTCAAGGTGTAGTGCAGGGAAATATGATCCACCGTGAACACTGTGTATTTTATTTTGAAAATTAACTGGATGTTTTATTTTGTTTCTGTGCACGACTTCCTGCCCCGTACGATTTGCTCTGTGCTGAATTGCTGCGTTGTGCTCCGGCGTCCGGCAAAAATAGAAGTCCTGCGTATCTGTTGCGGAGGGCTCTGGAGTGCCGCAGCTGAGATGGGGCCGGAACGCAGCAGAGCCGCAGCCGGTGGAAGCACACACATTGACTAGAATTGAAACCTATCGGCTCTGCTGCCGTTCCAGAGTGCAGACGCAACCAGCACGCATCTGGTGGAATTTGGGGGTAATGCCAGGTGCACAACCTATTTTTCCTGTTTTAACGGAGAGTTTCCCCAACATATTCCCCACCCCCAGAACAACACCACGAGGTTCCGTCGTTGACCTGGCCAGATGCGGGCGGCTAGCTAGCGTGCTGTCGGCGAGAGCTGTTAGCAAAGTCATTTAGCAGAAGAGCTAGCACTGTACCAACTGAACTGAGACGAGTTGAGTAGTGTACTATTTAAAGAGCTGATAGAAATGAATGCGAAATTCAAAAATATAGAGTAATTATCAACCACATAGAAATCAAACTATGGTCAACAATCACTTTTAATAGTGGAAAAAAAGCTTATGCTTATTTTTCTTTTGCATAAATAAATGAGATATTGTTTGTTTACAACTGCGATTGCAATTTATTTACTACATCCGGCACCGTTACGCTCCGTTTCTCCCATCTTGTCGACGCCCGAATAGGAAAAATCCAACGCCTCCACGGTCCGACGGTCAACAGAACCGCTGCCGTGCTGCACGCTTGTCCGTTACTATCCGTCATTTTCACCTCCATTGGAATGAATGACTTCCGGTCAGGGTCAATCCGTCAATGCGTTAGGTTGTGCACCTAGTGTAAGACCCCACTTTATGTGACATTTCATTAAGCGCACATGACAAATCAACAATCAACAAAGAGTTGTGACAATATTAACATGCCGACTGTTTTCACTGTCAGATAAGATATATATTTACCAGTCAATATATTACTTGATTTTATGTGTGGAATTTCTGACACAATTTATAGATTAAATGTATTGAAGCTCCAGGTTCTCCTGCATATTGACGATTATAGACTGGTCCACCTGTCAACCTATCACTGTAAACATGTGGAGATAACGTCCATAGCAATGGGGTTAACCTGCTCTTTGTCTTTGGGGGTTGCAAAATGGGGCTGGCATGTCAAATCATTTTTTAAGCACTGAGGAGGTTTTTTAAATTTTGCTTAGCATATAAATTTAAATTGTCATATTTTGTAATTATTTTCTCGCCAATTTTGAAAAAAAAGGCATAATTTCTTTAACAAGTGTCAAAATTGCACCATTTATCATAGACAACAACTGTAAAAATAGAAATTATCATCAGATTTTCAAATTTTCGACGGTCCTTGGATACATCTTGTGCTCCTAGTGGTTACATAAGATAATCGAGTAGTGCTTTAGGATATAAACTGCAATGTACATCATAAAATCTTCCCAATTTACAGTGCAATTTTTTAGTACAAACAGTGCAAAACAGTACTACCTAGCAACAAATAGGTACAAGGGCACAATATGTGAAGTCAGGAAATAAAGAATTTACAGTGTAGGTATCTTTTAAACAGGCAGCTATTCTAACATGAAGGGGTGTTACTGAGTAACAAAGCTGGAGGTTTGTGGGAAGACAGGGTCATGAGTTCTGAGTTTGAATAAGGCAGCTGACAACAAGGGAAAGACCATGTGACCACTTGGAAAGACAGCTGACAGGAGGGAAAAGACCCCAAAGGTGCTGGCATGGGCTAGCAACCCATGGTAGCAGTGGTGAGGCCTAGCAGCCTTACTACAACCAAAATTAGCTACAGCCAACATAGGGAAAATA
The DNA here is from genome assembly GCF_006386435.1 of Epinephelus moara. Classification (NCBI taxonomy): domain Eukaryota; kingdom Metazoa; phylum Chordata; class Actinopteri; order Perciformes; family Serranidae; genus Epinephelus; species Epinephelus moara. The sequence goes on along the minus strand of NC_065518.1, from coordinate 37,104,580 downwards.
CCCCAAGAGTCAGCGAGAGCAGGGGTGGAAGATGACTCACAGGTGGATTACACGGTAACAGACATTGGAACGGACACGACTATGCATTGGATCTGTGACTCAGTGAAGGATAGGGGCACGGACCTATCCACCAGGGCTAGAATTAGCAGCACTCAGGGCAAGGCGAGCGCATCTGTAGAGGATAAAAGTAGCACAGTTGAGAACAAGATGCTTCAGGTTTGTCCTTGTGGCTGGCAGAAAGTAACATCAGTAAAAGGCCTCAGAACTCATCAGGGAAAGAAGAAGTGTGTGGCAAAGAAAGGGCAGAGTAGCCGCATTGATCAGTACTTCCTAAGAAGTCAGTCGAGTCAGTCGGATGAAGTCCAGCGGCAGGTAGAAAACCACAGTTCGCAGGATATCAGTAACGCTGCCACTGAGGAGGAGGAGGAGGGGGTAGTAAGAGAGGATGCAGGTGACACTGAGGCCAGTATGCCAGTCAGAGAGAGAACCATGGAGCAAAAGGTTAGAGTTAGATGGCCTAGGGCAAATGACAGTAAAGAATGGGAGATAGTTAATAGAGATTTGTCAGTAATCTTAAGTAGGCTTAGAGGAAATGCAATAGAAAGGTTAGAAAAGATGGGAGATATAATTTACTCATATGGTGTAGAGAGGTTTGGGTTGCATGAGAGAAAGAGGAGTGAGAGGGTACAGTCAGGTAAATCTAGGCGGCAAAGAGAAATAGAGAAGTTAGTTAAGGAAAGGAGACAGTTAAGAAAGCAGTGGAAAAAGGCTGCAGAAGAAGAAAGGGAGGGAATTAAGAGGAGTTGAGAAGCAGGCTAGCAGTTCTTAGAAGGGCAGAGCATCTCAGGAAAAAGAGGAGGAAGAAGGAACATGTAAGGACAGGTTTTTTCAGAGACCCTTTTAAGTTTGTTAAAGGATTGTTCAGCCAGGAAAAGGGAGGGCAGCTCAAAGCAGAAAGGCTAGAGGTTGAAGAATATGTAGGAAATACATATTCAGATTTAGAACAGGATAGTAGGTTTCCCACCCGATATCCCTCCATTAGGAGGGATAGAGCATGAGATGGATGTCAGGCCACCTAGGTGGAAGGAAGTTCAGGAGGTGGTCAGGCGTGCAAAGGCTTCTTCGGCCCCAGGGCCTAATGGAGTCCCCTACCGGATTTATAAAAGTGCACCTGATATCCTTAAATTTTTGTGGAAACAGCTAAGAATAGTTTGGGAGAAACAAATTATCCCAAGAGCATGGCGTAGGACAGGGGGTGTCCTCATTCCTAAGGAGAAGGAGTCTGTGGACCTTAGCCAATTCCGGATGATTTCTCTTTTGAATGTGGAGGGGAAGATTTTCTTTAGTGTAGTCGTGCAGAGATTAGCTAGCTACTTAGAAAGGAATAGCTTAATAGATACTATGGTGCAGAAGGCAGGAATACCAGGTTTTTCAGGGTGTTTAGAGCATACTAGCATGATCTGGCACCAGATTCAGGCAGCGAAGATTAAGAAAAGGGACCTGCATGTAATATTTTTAGATCTTGCAAATGCGTTTGGTTCAGTACCGCATAGCCTCATTTGGAGAGCGTTTGACTACTTCAAAGTGCCACAGGTAGTTGTTAACTTGGTGAAAGCATACTTTCAGGATATTAGGTTGTGTCTAAGTACGGCAGGTTTCACAACAGGTTGGCAGGGGCTAGAAATAGGCATCATGGCAGGGTGTACAATTTTACAAATTTCCAATTTCCATTAGCATTTACTATGGCGATCATCAGTAGTAATCGAGAAGTAATCATCAGGGCTTCTAAGTGGGTGGTAGGTGGGGAGAGACGGCAGAATGGGTTGCATCTTCCACCAGTTAGGGCTTACATGGATGACATGACACTGGTGACCACAACAATGCCATGTACAAAGAGGCTACTAGAGAAGGTAAATAAGAAGCTCAAGTGGGCCAGCATGAAGATCAAACCTAGTAAGTCTAGAAGCATCTTGATATGTAGAGGGAAGTTTGTTCAAAGATGAGGCAGCTCTTAGGCATGCAGAGATTGTAGGTAATGTTCAGTTTGGCCAGGGAGGCCTGGGGATGGCTCAGGCAAACCGGTATGGAATAAAGCAGGTCTCAAAGATAAAAGAAAGCTGGTCGTGGAACAGATACGTAGACAGGAGGAGATATTAAGGGGTGCAAAGGTAGTGGCCCAGGCTAAACAGGGACAG
>NC_065518.1:37102172-37102288 GCF_006386435.1 Epinephelus moara | reverse complement strand
GAACAGATACGTAGACAGGAGGAGATATTAAGGGGTGCAAAGGTAGTGGCCCAGGCTAAACAGGGACAGTGGTTGAATTGGGAAAGTGTAGAGAAGAGGAAAATTAGTTGGAGGGA
>NC_065518.1:37091114-37099735 GCF_006386435.1 Epinephelus moara | reverse complement strand
AGACCTGGCATTAGGGGAGTGTCTCTGGGACGCCAGAGATCACTGTCTAGCCTCCTGGAGGTGTCGTGGGACCAACTAGACGAAACACTGGTGAAAGGAGGTTCCCACCCGATGACCCCAAAGACATGTTAGTTATCACTGCTCACTGGTCTGTATAGTTAAGCCTTGCCATAATAGCTTATCATAGGGCTTAGGAGGTTATTCACTAAGCGCTGATCCTTTATCTATAGCACAACCTTCTTGTGTTTATTTGAATTCTGTAGTTCTTCCCAAGTCAGCTGTGATGTGTTCCAGAATGACATTGAGCTAGTTACCAACAGTGTAGGGGTACAGACAATAACCAAAAGAGAACAGGCAAACTACATTGTTCCTTTTTTAAGGTTGACACAGTGCTAACTACATAACTGCAGGGTGCATTTGTGATTTTATTTTGGAAGAAACAGAGGTTCAGGGAAAAGACTATTGACAGAAACATCCTGTAGGTCTATAGTACTTACAGGTAGGGTTGTGATCCGGATCCGGTTCTTTTTTGGAACCGGGTCCAAAGTTCCATCAACCGGTTCCATCACATTTGGCATAATGGTTCCTGCAAACTATTCCTAAATTGTAAAAAAACCCAAAAAAAAACAAAACGTCACGTGCATTTCCATTAGAGTGCGGCACGGGCCGCATATTTCTGTCCGAAACCCAACCGAGCCCGACATTATCTAATCACTAAAGCACTGAGTTTGTGTCACACAGTTGTTATGGTTACAGGCTATTTAACAGGCCGGGCGTGCGCCGGGTGCTCAGTGGAGAGGGAGACCTCCGTGTTTGAGACGGGAGTGGGCGACGGGAGCGGGCGGCGGGAGGTCCGACGCTTCCAGCGAGGGGAGCGGTAGAAATATAACAAAATAAGATAAAATAGGAGACACCTGTCTCCCTCTTTTATTTAATTTTCAGCGTTTAATCAAGGTGGAGGCTGGCGGCGGGAGGTCCGCTTCCAGCGGGAGAGATAGAAACAAACAGCCAATGTGTGTGTGTGTTCTGTTCAGGTGTTGTCACGTAAATAACAGTGCCCAAGCATGAATGCATATAAGTATTTTTTATGACATTGTTGTGGTTAATTTTAATAGTGTTACTGTAGAAATCAGAGAATCACTTTTTGTTGTTATATATTCTCAAGGAGATGATACAAGCTCTAAATCTGAAATACACACCACACACCAATGTGTATTTTCATCTAATTGTACTGTGCAACAATTAGAATAAAGTTTTTGTATTTGTATGATTGCATTTGTGTTTATTATATACTTGTTTAAGTATAGCAAATATAATGAATATAATGTAGGAATCGGTAAGAGGAATCGGTAAGGAATCAGACCATTAAGAAGGAATCGGTAAGGAATCGAGTCCCAACCCTACTTACAGGGTACAACAGTGTACTTACAGAGGATTTCAGAAGCCTGATGTGGTACAGGTTTACGTGGATTGACATTGTTGTTACACAGGGTGCTGTTCATTACTGTTATGGAGTACAGAAAGTAGAAAACTTTTTTTATGATGAGGTTTTTGTGGTAAATAAAGCTTAACTGAAAACCACAGGAGTTTATCACACAGCCATGGCAGCTGTAGAGGATGATCTAATCTGGCAGATTTCCATGGATGATAGTTGCACCTCCATCATGGGTCGATGTCATGCTGCCACTGTGGTTCAAAAATGTACACTGTAAACTGGGAAGAATCATGCTATATGTTGCAAGCCATATTCCAAAGCATTACCGATAATTGAATAGGGCCACAGCTCTTTGGACTGACATGCAACAAACTTTACAATTAGCTAATCAAATGATGGGGCCAAGTGCAATGTCTTTATATATACCAACACATACAAGACTAAAATAAAATGAGTCAGCTGTCAAAGTGGCAAAAAAGCCACAAAATTAATATGTAGGTTGTCATATGCGGGAGAGAAGGAGCAATTAATTTGTTCAAAATGTTACATACTCAGTGGCCTAAGGTAGTTACGACAGGCCCCAGTGCTCGCTATTGTGACAGGCTGTAGTGCATGCTAGTTACTAGTTATAAAGCAAGCACACACACACCACTGGCAACTGTTTATAAAAAAGCCAAATGAATCTTATTTAGGGAGCTTTGCTGTTTTTCCCTCCTGTTCATTTCTCTCTTGTCCTTTCTTGCCGCCTTTCTGATTAAAAGGCATGACTGCTCACTGGACTTGCAGATGTGCTCAGAGTGTCAATCTTGACAGTTATTGCACCTAAACTAGCTACTGTATCATATCATCTTGTCACATGATCAAATAGACTTTACATTAGGCAACATACATGTTACCCAACAATCATTATTGCATACCTGTCTATGAAAAAAATAAATTATTAATTTAATTGAATAGTTTTTTTATATATATATTTAGTTTATTCATGTTTTTTTTAGTTCATGTAGAATAAGCATATTATCTTGTTGTAGATTGCTATTGACTCTCTTTTTCAAGAAAAGAAAAGAAAAGAAAAGAAAAGAAAAGAAAAGAAAAGAAAAGAAAAAGAAAAGAAAAGAAAAAAGAAAAGAGATGGGTTTGCATTTTTGAGGGCATATCCACCTTATTCCTGAGGGCACTACTGTAGAAATTATTATGGGCACAACTTCCAGTGAGATAGCAGAAGTAGCAGTAAGCAAGTTAGTCCCATAGACTGTCTGTGGTTAGTCCCAGTGGCTACTCTTGGTGGCTAAAGACCAACACTGGTTCTCTTAAAAAGTAATTTGCCTTCAGTTTAACAAATACAAATTTATCTTTTTAATAAATATTTAACTAATGTTAATTTTAATCTCTCCCTGTTGCACTGTCTGTAACGACTAACAACCAGTCTAAGCTAAATTTTTGTCTTCAGCAACTCTGTGTTAAACATTTAACCAGAACAAAAAGGGATTGTTCTGTGGTGGCAAAACAACTATTTAATGAACAGTTTAAAGAAAAAGTCTTCACACGTTGGCTGTCTTTCTTGAGTTTTAATAAGCATTCATGAATGGAGTCACTCAAACATACAACCGCATGAACAGTCAGTCAGTGAGTGAGTGCCTAGCAAGTCCTCTCGCCCTGCTATCTTTATATCATAACACATGCACATCAACAGTCAAAATATGTGGCGCCTTGACATTCCTAAGACACAACATCTCTTCAGACTAACAAGGACACTTGTTGTCCTCCCTGGCTCATAATCTTGGTGTCTGAGCCTCCCTGGCTCGTGACCTTGGTGTCTCTCACTGCTGTCACAGTAGGGGTTAAATGAGCAACACACATCATACATCATAGCAATACCAAATACCAGAATTTTCCATCACAGTTCCTGTTGCCAAAGGTACCACTGATATGAGAAATAAAACCACAAGAGTTTCACGAGACATTGCAAAAAAGTATTACAGAATTTGCAAAAGAGAATGACACCTAGACTGACAGGTCTGTCACTCAACTTCCTTATATGACATCCCTGTCTTTCCCCGTCTCACTTGATTCTCAACCTACATTAGAAAATTGCTCATTATAAAATAAACTAAGCAACATACCTGGAAACATGTATTTAGTCATATCAGAGAAACAAAAAATGAATGCCAAAAGTTACTTCTTTTACTACTACTTTATATTACTATTACTGCTGCTAAATTCAGCATCACATTTCACTCAGAACACAGTTTTAAATAAATCAGAAGTTAAAAAACGTGTAAACTGCGTTGTTAATGCAGATGAACTAAGAAACATCACATTTATTACTGAATTATGTTAAATGTTTGCTGAATGTGTCAGTATCTCTTAATAAGTCATCATAAATCATCTTTAGAAGAAGCAGATGTTTGCCTTAAGCTTGCTCGGGCCATGTTAAAGTTGTCAGAGATGGCAGAGGTATGATTACATAATCCTGTTTAAGCTATAACAGGTGGTGTGTTCCATGTTTTATTTCCCAATTGCTCTTGGAAAGAAGAATAGAGAACTGTAAACAAACTGCTACCACTGGAAATCGCCGGTTTCGGTTCAGCACCAGAAGTTGCACACATAATTTGTGCAAGGGATTTTGGGGACTAGGAATAAGGTGGATAGCCTATAGCAAATGGCACCATTTTTAATTTGATGTGAGTTCTTCTTTGAAAATAGGTGTAGTTCCAAGGTGGCAATCTGAATAATTCACAAGGCCCCCCCACCCCACAGGAGCCAGTGCAGCTGCACTTCCTGCACTGTCTGTATTTACGCCCTTGAACATACTACTACATACTGTACATACTACTGGGGAAAATACAACAGGAAATTGAGATGTTTGTGAATAAAGAAAACACCATATGCTTTACTTTCAGGGATATGATTCTAATTTAAGATTTTGCAAACAGATGCAGGAGACAACATATAAATTCTGTTTTATGTCTTAGAAAAACTTAAAAATGATTAAAGGGGTTTTAACTATTTTATTATTTAGTTAAGATTGGAGGCTACTAGAAATACAGAAAGGCTATATACAGTATTTCAACATTTGCAGAAACACCTTACATGTCGTAAGGTGTTTCTGCATCATTTCCTCATTTTCCTTTATTGCCATATTCTAGAAAGACATATATGTTGCAACTGCACCATCAAATGTTAATAGCCATCAAGACAAGAGCAATGCATGTGCAGAGACACTCACAATTTTTAGTTCACATAAAGAACATCAGATTTCATGAATCACATCAAAATAAATATGTGAAATTATATGAAAAACATATTCCATAGCCCAGACACCTCACTTTTGTATTTCTTTCTAGAAATTTTGCTCTTAAACTAAAAATTAACTAGATTTTTTCTTTTCTTTTTTGTTTTTTTCTTTGAAAAAACAAATGAGTAGAGTTTCAAAAAGCCTTAAAATTCAAAAATTATTACAGATTATAAGGTTAAATGAGGATTATAATTTAGAGTATAATGTATTATTAACTAATTAATTTATTTCCTTTCTTTGGTATGATATTCTGGGTTAACCTTTGGTTGAAATTGATCTGTTTTTGACTGTGAGAAAATTTGGGTGAAATAATCTTTGTTTCTCAAAATGTATGTAACCAAAGAAAAAAAACTAAAAGGGTTCCTCGATTTGGAATCTAGAGGGAAACTCGAGTTTGAAATGGCACCTTCTTCTGATGATAGTAAGCCCAGGGGAGACACCATTATATCGCAACAAATTCTCAAAGGATGTCTTTTCAATGAATTAGGTAGACTAAATATGCTCTGTTTACAGGCTATCGCCAACGCTGACTGTGGTTGTGCAAAGCAGTAGAGCCACAAAGGTAACTTGAAGTTTTGAACTGCGGGGGGCAGTGATAAGCCGCGCGGCGTCTAGGCTACCGGAAACAGAAAAAAATGAGGGGATGCAGGAAGTAGACGAAGAAGAAGCACCACCGCAACCACCACAACCACAACATCAAGAGATCGACATGGCTGCTGACAGCGATGTGAGTTTCCTTAGCCAACTATCTCGGCTTAAGAAAGCGGAGTAGTTGTTTAAACGTGCATCTTAGAACATCAACTGAGTTTCTGTCATATCGACAACTGTGTGTTTCTGTTGCAGCCCGAGTCCGAGGTGTTTGAGATCACCGATTTCACCACCGCGTCAGAGTGGGAACGGTAAACCAGTCATCACTCTAATGACACAAACTGCACTTTCAGTTGTAGTTATTATTTACAGTGATATACAACACCGTGTACGGCAGTGATTTGCTGCCATCATGACACGTTGACAGAGGGGTTTCAATGGGCCCAGATCGGTCCGTTTCTGCCAAGCCGTGCCGGTGTTGTGTCCCTACTGGTTTCCAATTTAACTGGTTTCCTTACCGAACAGCCGCAGATGTGCTTCGCCTCCGTCAGCAGATTCGTCACAAATTCACAAACATACACAACATATCACTGGCGATTTTAAAGTCGCAGCCCACATCTACCACAGCGAATATGCTTCTGTAAGTGAGCACTACGTACCAGCGACATTAAAAAAAATAAAGTAAATAAATTATGATATACACAAATTTGCGTCAAGCTGGACTCGATTTCACGTCAACAAAAGACGGTAGGCTCGTTCGAGATGAACTGCGCCTCGCCTGAAAAGTAGACGAGAGCAGGCGGCCGCAGCGGGCGGCGGTGACAAAAAGCTGCGGTGAAGACAGTTTCCCGACAGTTTCCAGCAGCCTTCAGTCCGTACAGGAAGTCACAGACACACTAACATCCTGTCTGGAATGATGTCAATTCATTAAAAAAGTGATCAGGCCCATATATCAGTTTGTTTTCACCATTAGTCACACAACATGTTTTCTGTTCACAGAATAAACCTTCAGGTCAGACAAATACAATCTTAATCTCTAAAATACAACAAAAATGAGTAGTTTATCTAAAACGTCATCTTGTTGAGTCGGCATCTGAACCAATGAGCTGTTAGATCAGGTGAGAGCCAGGCGGTGCAGTCGGTGGAGAGGAACTGCAGCGCCTGGCTCTAAAAACTGCGGCCGCCTCGCTCTCGCGGTTTTATCGCCGTCCACTTTTGTAATACGTCAGAGCAAGTCGGGATGAAGTCGGACACAAAACTAACCGGCATGCATTGTGCGCCGATCGCCGGTGATCGAATCTGCGCAGGACTGGCTCATCTCGAACAAACCTAATATAACACCAACCGCATGTCTACCTGTGTGAGCCACTGAGACTCACAGAGCGCACAGCTCCTGTGTGAGCCACTGAGACTCACAGAGCGCACAGCTTTCCTCAGGTATTAGTAAATTACGTCAGTATCCAGGTAACATTTTGATTTGGGCTGACCTGAGACAACTGGTTACCCTTGGCTCGCCTTGAAAATACCCATACATATTTATCAATGTTTCTTGTTCTTTTTCCACGAGTCTACAAACATATTCAGTGCCACATCGCAGTCTGCACAACACTGCACACTATGACAAAGCCTGTCATGTTTAAAAAGTGACGATCTAACTCTCTAAATGCTCTCAAAATACGCTTAATAATATGTAAATAAAAACCAAGCACTTATAGCCACTGGATCAATACACAGGTGAAAAGCAAGGACTTACATTTACTCACGTCACTGTAATTGAGTAGTTTTTTGTGTACTTGCACTTTTTAAAATCTAATTTGAGTGTTACATCAGTAGCCTATGTTTTAATTTAAGTATTATGCTTCGCTGCATTTTAAATGACTTCCGTGACCGAGTTAAAAAAAAAAGTCGGCTGAAATTTTGAAAAACCAAACGGAATTGTATAAGCGTTAACTACCATGACACAATAATAATAGTATTACACTCTATGACAACCTGGCAGCTAGCTCTGATGGAGACATATGAGCTCTAAGATCAAACTCACATTTATGGACGCACACTAAAAGAAATGTCGCCATGGTCCAAGAGAGGTGACGTCATGCTGTTATCTCTGGCTCTACAGGTAGGGCTACGCAGTGAGCGAGTTAGATCGTCACTTTTTAAACATGACAGGCTTTGTCATAGTGTGCAGTGTTGTGCAGACTGTAATGTGGCACTGAATATGTTTGTAGAGTCGTGGAAAAAGAACAAGAAACATTGATAAATATGTGTGGGTATTTTCAAGGCAAGCCGAGGGTAACCAGTTGTCTCAGGTCAGCCCAAATCAAAATGTTACCTGGATGCTGACGTAATTTACTAATACCTGAGGAAAGCCGTGGGCTCTGTGAGTCTCAGTGGCTCACACAGGTAGACATGCGGTTGGTGTTATATTGTCTTTTGTTGACGTGAAATCGAGTCCAGCTTGACGCAAATTTGTGTATATCATAATTTCTTTACTTTCTTTCGTTTAATGTCGCTGGTACGTAGTGCTCACTTACAGAAGCATATTCGCTGTGGTAGATGTGGGCTGCGACTTTAAGATCGCCAGTAATATGTTGTGTATGTTTTTGAATTTGTGACAAATCTGCTGACGGAGGCGAAGCACATCTGCGGCTGTTCGGTAAGGAAACCAGTTAAATTGGAAACAAGTAGGGACACAACACCGTACCGCACCGTGCAGCCCCACATCGGGGGGCTGTCAGTATACAGCTATCTGTGTGGTAGTGTACTGAAATGTTAAATGTGTGACAGATGGGCTTCTCTAAAAGTTTTGTATTTATTGGGCTCATTTCATGTAGACGATGGGCCTCATTTATAAACGTGGCGTACGCACAGAAGCGGTGGAGTGATGAAAAGCAAGAAGTGTTGTGAATTTGATATCATTGTGTAAAATAAAGACAGATATGACCTCTAATGTTTTATATATTAAGAGTGCACTTGCAAAAACAGATAAACATGAATAAGCTAACAAACGTGTCTTTAGCCCTATTCGGACGGGATTAGTTTTACATAGGGACGTGGGGTAAAGTAATAATTACCAGAGATTTTAGTCCCGTCCGAATGTGCCATGTCAGTAATCATTACCGCACAATATCAGTAAAGATTACCGCGACTTTTACCTCCTGTAAAAGGGTCCCGGACAATTACCTCAGGTAATACTAATCCCGTGCGAATAGACCAGCAGTAAATATGTGTGTTAGGGCTGTCAAAAAAAATAAAAGAAATATATATTTTTTTTATAAGTTCGAACCTAAATTTGATAAT
>NC_065518.1:37089930-37090614 GCF_006386435.1 Epinephelus moara | reverse complement strand
AAAACGCATTGGCCTAGGTTATAGCGCCCCCTGCAGGCAGATATACATAGTTTTTTGCGTCTGAGGTACGTGCAGGGGTCTGGACCACCCCTCCAAATTGCACCACCCTCCCTTGCACGGTTTAGCCTGCAGCACCACTTTTATCTACGGAAAAATAAAAATAAAAATCTACAAAAACAATAGGGTTCCTAGCACCGCTGGTCCTAGGAAACGCGTCTGCTTGCAATTCATTTCTGTCAAAGTTAGACATCGCATGCAGGAGTGACTTGGCATATCCCTGATACAGTGCTGGAATGACATATTTCACATTTTGAATCACTTCCTCTTTCCACTAGAGGGAGTTGGAGAGCACAGTAATTATACATCATGTTTTTATACATCAAATATACACCACAGCATTTAACTTTCAGATAAATATTTCAGGGCAGGACTAATATGAATCATCTGAAGTTTGATGGAGATCAGAACATTTACAGCAAAAATATAGCAATTTCCTCTTTCATGGCGAGACATCAAAATTAAACCTTCTGCAGCACGCATAGACACTAATGATATGTCATGTTTGTGTACATCAAATACACACCACAGCACTGAAATTTCAGGTTAATCCAAAGATAAGTGTCTGGTAAGAAGTACTTCCTTTCACCACTAGGTGGCGCTATGACTATCATGGAAGATTGTCAT
>NC_065518.1:37074437-37089217 GCF_006386435.1 Epinephelus moara | reverse complement strand
TTGTCCCTTCAAAACAACATCGTGTTTGATGGCGAACAAGGCGGCGCCACGGTGACAGCGTTTGATGAAAACTCAAAAGCTTCATTTTTAAGCATCATCAAGGTCTAAGGACTTAGACCAGCAAGTTTGAGGTGGGTCTGATTAACGTGCTAGAAGAGGGACATCAAAGAATGTATAAAGTAGTTTTCTGTTGCCAGAAGGTGGCGCTATGGCGGTGATTCAAAATTCCTCTGTAGATGTGTTCAGGGCTTGTGTTCAGGGCTGGACTGTCATCATATGTGTGAAGTTTTGGCAAGATATTCCCATGTGGAGTGAAATTACAGCAATGTTTATCATCACGGCGAAACATCAAAGCTCGCCGCCAGGCTGTGGCCACGCCCTTCGACGAAAACTCACAGTTTCCACAATAAAGCGTCATCAACGTCTTATGACTTTTTTCACCAAGTTTGAGATGGATCTGGTCAGTTCTGTAGGAGATGTAAATTAAAGTCTAAAACATGACATTTCGCGTTGCCAGTAGGGGGCGCTATGTTTATCTCGAATTATTGACATGTAGATGTGTTCAGGACGGGACTGCCATCAATCCTGTTAAGTTTGGGCAAGATTGGACCATGTATGCTGGAGTTATAAACTACTTCCTGTTTAGTGGCGAGACCCCTAACTTTGACGCCATCCCACGGTCACACGCATTGACGAAAACTCAAGCTTTTGATAACTTTTCATCTTCAAGGTCTTGGGGTGGGACAGACCAAGGTTTGAAGTCAATCGGATGAAATCTCTAGGCCTAGTTCGTTCATTTATGACCCCTGGAAATGGCCAAAAATGCATCAAAATTGCACAGTAAATTCAAAATGGCCGACTTCCTGTTGGGTTTAGAGGATGCCTCCAAGAGGCTTTTTTGTACGTCTCTGAGCGTTACATAAGCCTGCCGAGTTTCATACATGTAGGATAAACTAGCTTCAGGGGCTGTTTCCTCAAACTTTTGTAGGGGGCGCTACTGGGCAGTTCCAGCGTTATGGATGTTACATTCAGAGAGAAAATTGGAAACTAAGCTTAACATTGACAAGGCATTGATTTGAATCAGAAAATTGAATATACATATTTTAGTTACACTTATTGGGATAAAGATAAGCCTGCAATATGAAATGTTTTGACCCTTTGGATTTTGAGAGAAGTGACAAAATACCCAGCGTTATGGATGTTACGGAAATGGACAAGCTTTTCGGACTCACTCACTGAACACATGATGAAAACTCTGTGAATTGTTCTTTCAAAGACTAACATGTTTAATATCATTTTGTAGGGAAGGGTTTGAGGTACCCAAAAAGCACATTTAGGAAAACTTTTTTTTTTCCTGTTAAGGAAAGAATCACAAAAAAGTGCCATTATGGATGTTACATTTTTGCGTTATGGATGTTACACGTCTGAAATAGAAAAAAAAAACAATCAAAAATAGGGCTTTACCCACATGTGTTTGACTTCAGTGGCCCATTTAAAGGGTCAAACCAGTCTGGATCTATGTTGTAGTCTGAGAAATCATTTACTCTACTACTGATCGATTACATACCGGTAGACTACATAGTAGGCGTTACCTTTTTGGATGCGACTGACTGGTCATAAATCACCTCAGAGTGACAGCTGTCAAGTGAATTTTAATAATGCGCGAGTCGAGATGACAGGCAGTACACCCATTGGTCTTTTCTTAGAAACACAGAACATGAATATTCTTAAGTGCATCAATGAATACAGCACATGCAGTTGGCAATTGAGGAAAATGCAGTTTTTTATATGATTTTTTAAATGATTTTTATGATCAGATCAGTGCGATTGTCTTTTATACACGAAGTTAAACATAATGCTGATTATGGTGTGTGTGTATAGAGAGAGAGAGAGAGAGAGAGAGAGAGAGAAATGTTCTACTGATCAAATAGTTCTGAGCTGTTTTTTTCAGATCTTCATTTACTTTAATGAAGATGAACCAAAAAAAACGAAAAAACGGACGCGAGTCGCATTCAGCTCTAACAAAAGCATTGCGTCTGTTACGAATCAAGTTTACCAGAATCTCTACTGACTACAAGTAATTACAAACCGATGTAAGAGCGAGCTGAAGAAAACCTAACCGGTACTGAAGAGAGATGAGACGTGAACTGTCAAACGTGAGTGATTGACAGAGAGGTTGTCACTGTGTGTGTGTGTGTGTGTGTGTGTCAGCGGAGCGGGGCACAGCTGCAGTGACTGTGTATGTGTAGGGGAGGTGCGCTGTGTGTGACGGCCAATTTCCACCAGATGCGTGTTGGTTGCATCTCCGCTCCGGCACGGCAGCGGAGCCGATAGGATTCAATTCTAGTCAATGTGTGTGTTTCCACCGGCTGCGGCTGTGAGGTAGAGAGGCTTATCAACACTTAAGACACAGGATCTCTGCAGAGGCTGGCTGCAGGCGGGCAGATAGAGAACAGCAGGCCAAGCAGTAGATAGCAGCGCAGGCTGGCAGCAGACAAACAGAAGCCCTTTTCACACAGAGATGGAGGATTGTGTGATTGTAGACAGCATATCAGCATCGCCAAATCAAAAGAGGAGCATCACATGTAACACAACAGCATCAGCCTCTAGTGTTACATTTAACACATGCGTCAAGAGTGCTTTATTAACAATAACAATGACAATACCATGTGATGAAGCGAAAATCGGTGCCTGCAATTGGGCCAGATGGCTCCCGACCTTGTCCTCACCTTCTCTTCAAATCATCCTCTGTGTCAGTTTAATATCTTAGGTTCAGTTGGCTGGTACTCAGAGAAACACTGGAGACCAATTGAATCTGGCACAATTGAGTTTAATGTGTTCACAAGCTTCAACACATACAACTCATGAGTCAAGCTCCGGAGCAAGACTGAAGTTTCACTTTCTGAGCTCTCCCTTTTATGCTGGTGAAGATTCGAGAGAATCTCCACCCTCTTCCTTTTAGCCCTTCCTACCTGAGCCCAAACCTATTGTTGGCAGGCCTTTTTGCCTTTGTCCAGACATGCCTGAACATGTCTTAATGGTGTAATCCTTTTCCCCCGGCCTGGAAATCCCCAAACTCTCCCACCATTAGGTTTGAACTCGGGTTCACACTATTTTTTAAAAAAACATATGGAACTTGGGGACTATCTCTATACTGTCCCCTGTGCCTTCATGCAATATAAAACTTTAAAGTGTGTGTGTGTGTGTCTATTATTACACTTCCAGACAGTACATGGTATGGTATGTGTGTGTGTGTGTTCTCATTATATGAATACATAAACTTGTGTAAAGGTGTTTTGCCATACATGGATACATAAAAAACATTATTATATGAACTTCAACCTTAATTAACTTTACTGATTAATGGATTAATGATTAAATCTTACACTACATTCCCCCCTTTGGGGCTACATAGTCCCATCTAATGCTAGGGATCAGAGGAAGGAAAAAATATATATTCCCCCCTTTGGGACTCAAAAGTCCCATACTATTAACCAGCATCAGTAGATACCACACATAAACCAGTTCCGGTAATAATTCCAGTGATCACTCTTCTAACTAATTGCTCTGCGTGCTATTGATGTGTTAGTGTTTTGAGTACCAGAGCTGTGCTTGGTGGCCTTGCTGTCATTTTCCATTGTATACATGATTAATCACAATAACCTTCTTATATACGGGTCACAGTTGGTAAGGTACATATCAACCTTGGCTATTAATACTGCCCAGTTACTGTCCGTCAGACACATAGGCGGATGTGCCAGTCATCCGCAGGTGCCGGTAGGACGCCACCTGGTCCCTCAGCATCTCGATCTCCTGTTGTAAGTCCTGGTAGTTGACCAGTTGTTGCTGTAGGTCATCCCTAGCCTGTGTCAGTTCCAGGACTTGGTTACGCAGACTGAGTATCTCCCGTTCAGTCCGCCGCAGGTGTTCCTTCTGCAGCCATTTGTTTTCTGCCTTCCTGATTGTGTAGGTGCCAGAGCGGATTCTGCGGAGTCTTTTCCGTAGTTCAAGGGGGAGACTGCGCACTAACCGGCGGTAGGGGCCTGGGGGAACAGGATGAAGCCGGGTGCGCAGGTCGTCTACCAATTCCAAATGCCGTTGCGTAGTTGGCACTCCATCAGGCAGGCACCGGAGGCAGCTTTCCACCACGTCTGGACACACTCCGAACTCTCGTTCCAGGAGAGCTCGTGTTTCATGTGATAGGGCCTTCATTTTCAGGTGACCCTCACTCTGGGGCTGGGGCCCTAGGTCTGTCCATGGGAGTGGCGCTCTGGGTGGCGGGGTGGTTGGTGAATATGAGGACATCAGTTCTTTACTATGTGGTTCAACACTGTCCTCTGATGATGACGATGTGTCAGGGGAGCGCAACGGCAGCAACTTATTACGGGCACTGTCCTCCAGATTTCTCTGCTGCCATGGTGCCTGTGTTGTGGTGGTTGTCTGAACCTCTAATGCGGCCTGCACCAAGTACTGGGAATACTTCAGGCCTGAATTCCCCTCCCCCAGGTTCCTTTCCCGGCTGGGACCCGCCTGGATCCTGCTACCCGGGTTAGTGTTGTCGGTGATTGGGTTGGGTGTTTCTTGGCAGGAGGTCATCTCACCCGTAGTTGTCTTCCATTCCACCATGGTCCCGCCCTGGCTGGGGGCTTCGACCGGGTCCTGGAGCTCTTGCAGTATATAGCGGTGCAGAGGGTCGAGGATCCGGGTCGGTGGCTGAGTTGATGGCAGGGGTGGGGTGCCCACCGGCTTCCATCGGTGCGCCTCCGCTGGGGGTGTAGACCGATGAGGGTCGGCTGGCCATCGGGCGGTTTGACTCTGGGTATGGTGGAGGTGGCTGGTGCGGCATGCTCGGCCACTCCTGCTGATACTGGAACCCCAGTTGGCCCCCTGGGTTCTGCTGATATGGATATGGGGTTCTCCAGTTCTCGGCCATACTCTGCACCTATGTTATGGTTGTAAAGGACATTCTTTAGTGTAATTCATTTTTTTCATTGTTGCCTCTCCTCTCAACACTTAATTATATACATAAGCCATGAAAGCCATGCAAGCGGGTTAATTGTTAGTACTGGTCTGGTGACAGCAAGGGTATCGGGGGTTAAATCAAGTCAAGTCAAGTCAAAATTTATTTATACAGCACATTTAAAAACAACCTCGGTTGACCAAAGTGCTGTACAGTTCATCCAAAGAGTGAATGAATAGCAAAAACCACAAAAATTATCAATAAGATCCACAATAGGTTTAGACAATAAAACATCAACACTAGAGTACAGGTTAAATACAAATAAAAGCTGTAAAAGACATATCTGTCTCAACTAGAGGTGAAAGCAAGCGAAAAGAGGTAGGTTTTTAAAAGAGATTTAAAGTGTTCCAAAGTTCGGGCTGCCCTTATATGAAATGGTAAAGTATTCCATAAATTTGGCGCGACAACGGAAAAGGCTCTGTCACCCTTGTTTTTAAGTTTAGTTCTGGGACAGGCCAGCAGCAGCTGGTTGCTTGATCTCAGTGCTCTGGCTGTCGTGTGAAGCTGAACAAGCTCAGATAGATAGGATGGAGCTAAGCCATTCAGGCTTTTAAAAACAAATAAGATTTTAAACTGAACTCTAAACTGGACAGGGAGCCAGTGCAAAGAGGCCAGTATTGGGGTGATATGATCACGTCTTTTCTTTCCTGTCAGCAGTCTGGCTGCTGCATTCTGGACAGCCTGCAGGCGTTTCAGTGACTGCTGGTCCAATCCAGCATAAAGAGAATTACAATAATCCAGACGACAGGTAATGAAAGCGTGAATTGCCCTCTCAAAATCAAGTGGAGGGAGGTAGGGCTTTGCCTTACTAAGTAGCCTTAATTGAAAGAAGCTTGATTTGACTACTGAACTAATCTGTTTTTTAAATTTAAAGGCACAGTCAAAAATTACTCCTAGGTTCCTTGCAGCAGGGTGACAGTAGGAAGCCAATGGGCCAATGGCACTGTCATAGCCATCTAAAAGGTCAGACTGGCCAAATAAAATAATTTCAGTTTTGGATTTGTTTAGGTTCAAGAAATTTGAAGCCATCCATGTGTGAACATCATTGAGACAGTTCAGCAGAGCTTGAATGGAGGCAGAGCTGTTTGTTTGAAGAGGAAGGTAGATCTGTAAGTCATCTGCAAAGCAATGAAATGTTATATTGTACTTTCTAAATATAGCGCCCAGGGGCAGCATATAAATGGAGAAGAGAATGGGGCCCAAGATGGAACCTTGAGGCACCCCACAATTGAGTGAGGATGCAGCAGATCTATACTGGCCCATGTGAACAGAGAAACTCCTTTCTGATAAATAGGATTCAAACCATTTGAGCGCTGTACCTTTAATACCTACACACAGGTCAAGACGTGATAAAAGAATCTTATGATCTACTGTGTCGAAAGCTGCAGTCAAGTCTAAGAGCACCAGAACAGCAGTGTTACCAGAATCAACAATTAAAAGCAGATCATTAAAGACTCTTAAAAGGGCTGTTTCTGTGCTATGGCGTGCTTTAAAGCCCGACTGGAACTTTTCAGAAATGCCATTTAAGTCCAGATGCGACTGCAGTTGTTCATACACTACCTTTTCTAAGACTTTGGACAAAAAAGGGAGCTTAGAAATAGGTCTGTAGTTCGACAAAACTGAAGGGTCAAGATTATTCTTCTTGATGAGGGGCTGCACCACAGCATGTTTGAAAGCAGCGGGGACACAGCCAGACATCAAGGAAGAATTTATAAGGTCGACAATACAAGGCCCCAGCGTGATAAAAACATCCTTGAAGAAACAGGGTGGAATGCTGTCTAGGGGGCAGTAGGATGGCCGTAGCTGCTGAACTATTTTAGTTAAAGAAGGAAGAGACACTTGCTCAAAAGCCTCAAAAATAACTGGGGCTACGGAGGAAGCAACAGGGTCAGAGGCCAGAGGAGAGGGAATGGACCTGATGGCAGAAATCCTGTCATTGAAAAATTTAAGACATTTTTCACATAGTGCAGGAGAAGATACAGTTGAGGTAGAATTACAGGTATTTAAAAGCAAATTAAGAGTATTAAAAAGAAACTGAGGTTTATGGCTGTTATTTGACACAAGGTTTGAGAAGAAATTCGTTTTTGCAGCTTTAACAGCTCTCTGATATTCAGATAAACTATTTCTTAAAATATCTAGAGAGATTTGAAGATGATCTCTCTTCTACTTTCTCTCAGCGCGTCTACATGCACGTCTGAGAGTGCGGGTGGTGTCATTCAGCCATGGTTCAGTCAGTGGTTTAGCGTGTTTCATCCCAAAAGGCGACACCAAGTCCATTAAGTCAGTACATGTAGAATTTAAAAGAGCTGTAAACTTTTCGGTACTAAGATTACAGCGCCCTTCACTGGTGAGGAGCCCAGAGACATTAAAAGCTTCAGAAAACTGAGACGCTGTCAAAGAGTTAATAGTGCGCGCACGGCGCGCAGGAGCGCACGGTTTAACATGGGAAGAAGGCACAGTATCAGATAACAGTGATCAGAGATATGAGTATTACAAATCTCAGTAATGCTTAAGTTTAAACCAAGTGACAGCACAAGGTCCAGTGTGTGTCCTTTTTCATGCGTTGGCCCAGCCACTGACTGGGTGAGATTAAACGAGTCAATAAGATTCATGAATTCCCTGGCCAGAGGTTTTGATTCACAGCAGACATGTATGTTAAAATCACCAACAATTAAAACCCGATCATATCTCAATGTTGTTTCTGCCAGAAAATCACCAAAGTCTTGTATGAAATCCTTATTGAGGTGAGGTGGGCGATAGACCAGCGCACACAGAATTGGAGATGTTAAGTTTAACACAAATGTCTGCAGTTCAAAAGAAGAAAAGGAGCCAGGTAACGATTGTTGGCATTGGAAGCTGGATTTGAACACCGACGCTAGCCCCCCTCCTCTGCCGGTTAATCGCGGGGAGCTGAGAAACAGACAGCCGGGAGGGAGAAGTTCCCAGAGTGGGGTGGACTCACCAACATGTAGCCATGTCTCCGTCAGGAACATAAAATCCAGTTTACGTGAGACGAAGAAATCGTTTAGCAAAAACGTCTTGTTTGCTATCGATCGTGCATTAAAGAGAACCAAGTGAAGATCCTTTTCCTCTGGTCCGGGTAAAGCGGCGCGGTCCAGCACCTGAAGGTTCCTGCGATTGACGCCGCCATAGCGCACCCGGCTCCGCCTAGAGAGAGGAATCTCCACCGGTGAGTGAGGCAGGATCCCAGGCAGGTGAGGGGGAACAATAGGCCGGATCCACCGGATTCCTATAGACCAGCAAGCCGCAGACAATCCGTCGGAAAGACGATGAGGATTAGTCCCTAGGCCGGCCCTCAGGTAAGCCTTGATTCTCACCAGCACACCCCCTCCTTTCCCTCGTCTTCTGGAGCGCCTCTTCCAGAGGACAGGTGAGCGACACAGGTAAACTGGTATGGACGCCAGGAATGGTGGAGGGCTCGAGGTCTGATCACCATAATCAAACATTAACAGCTTCTCATGAGATGTTTTAATATTAATAAGTGTTTGGCGGTCATACACCAGGAGAGCAGACACATCTTGACAGAAAATATTAAATACAACTGCAAACACTAATCCCAGCAGAGCTGACAGACGGCCGGCCGCACACGCTGGCGCCATCTTTTCATCTGTGTGAAAATTATCATTGAAAATTATCATTATCATTGGGTTAGTGGCTCGTGACATCTTCCGCTCTACACAATCTCCTCATATTCTCCTTCCACCTGCCTATATTTCTGCTCATATAGGACAGCTTCTACTGCCGCATCTCCTAGCATTATCTCATATTGATTTCTGACATAACGCCCTATAATTTGGTCTTGGTTTTCAGGAACCTTTCCCTGTGAGCCACTTATGTCTTCTGGTAGCTCTGCGCCCTCAATGGGCCGTGGACCCTGGTCTAATATGACAAACTGTCCCATGTGGCTTTCCATGGCCTTTCTAATCACAAGCCGCACTAGGGGAAGAACACAGCAAGCTATCACAAGAAGGGTCAGCATAACAAGTCCTAACAGAATTCCTACCATTTGCAAAATCTTCCCAGGGGATAGTTTGCCTAGCCACTCCAGAATTGAGGAAATCTTAGTGTTCCAATTTGAGTGCTGTACATGTTGGTTTCTTAACTTACGTATGTTCTCTAACGCCCGGGTTAAGTTGCCATCCTCCCCTGTGTGCATGGGGATGACAGTACAACAGTCTTCTCCTATCACATCACAGACCCCTTGGTCCTGAGCTAGCATTGTCTCGATAACAAGTCTGTTTTGCACCGTCATCAAGGATGTAGCATGCAGTTGCTCGCTTACTCCTTCTAAGGCCTCTATAGTCCAGTTTACAAATCTTTGCTGATTATACCACAATTAATTTATCCAGCAGCTATTACGGGCTATGTACTGGGCGTTCATTATGGTTCCTACAAATGGCATAGCACCTAGTCCTCGACCTCCCCCTATCCAATCATCTGATATAGCCTGTTGGGCCTTGGGAACCCCCTGCGGCACCTGATCCCATGTAATGTATATGTTAGCATCCTCCTTCCAGGAGCATGTCTGAGTCTCAGCCGATCTACGAGACCTTTTTGTAGTACTGTTAGTTAGGCTTATTATCGTAATTGGCCCTGTTAGCATTACTGGGGCACAGATTCCGGTCCAATTAGCTGGTAGTACAGCTTTTACCTGGCGATCGTTCTCACACATCCAGAATATATCTGCCAATGGTTCTGTGCCGTTACTAAGGTCACCGAACCATACCCAAGCGGCATGTGTATAATTGCGTGACACGATAGATGAATTCTTTGAAGCACCGCTGACCACCTGTTAGCACTGAATTTTGGCTTCTTCAGTGGTATTACATATCTTTTCCTGCCTCCGGGATGTACTAACTCCCTGGTTTGTGATATTTTCATACCTGCACTGGATCAGCTCCTCTGCCTCTTTGGAGGTGTTGCTAGAGGTGGAGTTGTCTAACCAGTGTTCTACACCATGTCCTCGTGCTATACAAAACGGGAATACGGTATTCCGTGCCAAATGCACTACTGGAGGTACTTGAAACTCCTTTTTAATTTGGTCAGGGGCGTCTTTAAGACTTACTGGACAAATTGCAGTGTTATTGGTGTGTTTCCCTCTCCCTCCTGCCATCCACATGGTGCACTGAGCAAAACAGAAAAATGTTCGTGCGCACTCCTCTATATCTGGGAGAGGTCTCACCCTGGGTAGGCCCATTTTCCTGTGACATGCTATACACGAGCTATTGGTTACCTGTTTGGCGGAGTATTCTAGCCATTGATAGAACATATTAGACTTCCAAGTGGTCGTTCTTATTACCTCTATTCTTTGTATCTGCACATCTCTTGGTTTTCTCTGGGACACTGGATCTAATTGGAGCCACTGGCGGGCTATCTTTATAGGGATCTAATTGGAGCCACTGGCGGGCTATCTTTATAGGTATGCTGCGTCCTGTATCTGTGTTGGTGCAACCTCTTGTGTCACACATACCTCTTGCTGTCACCCTTCCTTCTGCACTACAGCGTGGTCCTATGGACCGCCCATGCAACCTAATGCTTCCTGGGCCCTCCACCAATATGTCGTCGTAAGCATGCGATTTATAGTAGGTTAACTGTATTATCTCTCTGTAAGGTATCTTGCCCTGCTTTGCGGCCATGGTTCCTAGTGCCACTACGCACTCGTCTACTTGCTTCTGACCTTGCCTACCTTGCTCTGCTCCTTCATTTTGCTTCACTCCTGCCAGGATGAGCAATAGGGTTAGTAGTACTGCCGCTATTACTCCTACTTTAACTCCTCCCCCCATACTGCCTGGGCCCTCAAGCCTTCCCTGGGCTGGTCTCCCGAGGGGCTGGTCCCTCTCCGGAGCTTGTGTCTCCTGCGTCTGTGTCTCCTGCGTCTGTGTCTCCTGTGTCTGTGTCCCTAGCTTCGCCTGTTTCTGAGCTGTGGCTTTCTTCTCCTTCTTCTCTTTCTGCCTCTGCTCCCTCCGCTCTCTCTGTTCTCTCTGCCCTTGGGCCCTCATCAACGTCCCTGCGGCCATCAGGTGACGACTCATGAGATTCATCGTCAGCCACTGTGGATGGGGTGCTTCCCTCCGAGGTACTCTCTGATGACACCCTCTCTGGTAGTGACCCACTGCTGTCACTCCGGGCTCTGCCTGGGTCCCGCCTGAGCGCCAAGCGTACAGACCTCCTGGTCCCCCGTTCCTGCGGGGAGGCATCGCCTTCCCCTTCTGGGTGATCCCCTACTTCCCTTGGGGCGGCTTCGCCTTCCCCTTGTGGATCTGGGGGAGTTGCTCTCTGTCTGGCTCTAGGCTGAGGTATAGGTCTCTCTGGGTTATTAGCTCTGCAGCAGTGGTTAAGATGGAACCAAACGTCCTTACCTTCAACTTTCAAGGCAGTTGGTGTGGCTAATATGACCTTGTATGGACCTTCCCTTCGTGGCTGGTCTCACTTCCTTTTGAACACCTTGACGTATACCCACTCTCCAGGAAGTATTCTTTGAAGGTCTTCTGGGATTTCGACCCTTCTGTCCTCAGTGGTGCCTTTCACCTGCTGGAACACAGCCCTGTGGATATGAGTCAGACTTCGTAAATAGTCAAACATTTCGCCTTGCAACTGCTCCAGCGAGGGCCCTTCGTAGGGACCTCTCAAGTATGGTATTGGCACGGGTCGACCCGTAAGCATTTCATGCGGTGTTAGATGCGTGATTCTGCTGGCTTGTGAGTGCATAGACATTAATGCAAACGGTAAAGCATCCACCCAATTGAGCTTATCTCCGCTATCTGCCACTATCTTGGCTATTTTGGTTTTCAAAATACCATTTGCTCTTTCTACTGCTCCCTGTGATTGGGGATGGTAAACGCAGCCAAACTTTTGTTTAATTCCCAACTGCTTTAGTGTCTCTTGTATGACATTGGACACAAAATGGCTACCATTATCTGATGATATGGTATCTGGCATCCCAAATTTTGGGAAGACTTCTCGACACAGAAATTTGGCAACTGTTCTGTGATCTGATTTTGCGGTGGCTGTTGCCTCCATCCATCTACTGTATCTACATATGACCACCAAGATATATCTCATTCCTCTTGCTCTCAACTGTGGTCCCATGTCTATATAGTCTAACATGAGGTGTCTGAAAGGACCGTCTGGGGGTGGTATATGTGCCAGTGGGGCTGTAAAAACTTTCTACTGTGGCTGCCATGAATGGTGACCACCATACTGCTTGCAATTTCCGTAGGATTTCCCCCCTTGCACAATGGTCACTACCATGCGCCCAAATTATTGCATGTCTTAACAGTAAGGTTGGTAGTACAAAATGGCCATGACTATCTTGCCAGAGACCATTTGTTGGACCCTGTTGCACTGTTCTGATGGCTCCTCGTTTCACCCATAGGTGTTTTTCGGCCTCACTTACTCTGTTCTGAGCGGTTATAAGAGAGGACATGGTAGTGAGGGGTTCACAGTCTTGTATGGTTAATATGGGTGCCATTATTGCACCCATTGCTGCCTGTTTGGCTGCTTCATCAGCAAGGTTATTCCCTTTGGCTATCAACGAATCAGTCTTTTGGTGGGCTGGACATTTAATTACTGCTAAAGCCGTGGGAATGAGCATGGCTTCCAATGGGTCAAGGATGGCACCTCTGTGAGTTACAGGAGTGCCGTCAGCTCTGCGAAACCCTCTTTGTTTCCATATGTTAGCATGAACATGGCAAACGCCACAGGCATATGGTGAGTCTGTGTATACATTTAGCGACTTTCCTTCCGCTAATTTACATGCTGCTGTTAGAGCTTTTATTTCTGCGAGTTGGGCTGAGCAAGGCTGGGCAAGTTTACATGATTTCAATGTCACAAAGTTTTGGTCATCGTTGTCAAGTTGGACAACCCCGTAGCCGGCATGGCTACCAGTGGCATCACGGAAACATGACCCATCAACAAACAATGTGAGATCAGCTGGAATTGGTTGGTTATGTAAATCTTCCCTGGCACGCATAAATTTGTCTGTATCATGAATACAGTCATGTGGCGTACCTTCTGTTGGTAACACCAGTTTTGTGGCTGGGTTAATGATGGTACAGCGCTGAATGTTAAGTTCAGGGGCTGACAGGATTACCTCATAGCCCGTGCGTCTAGCTTGTGTTAAAACAAATAGTGGACTCGTCAATAGCGCATGAATTTGGTGGGAAGTGTACAACGTCACAGGATGTCCCATGGTCAGTGATGATGCCTTCTGAAATGCAAAGACAGCTGCGGCTAGCCCCTGATAGCAGGGTGGCAACCCAGCCTCTATGTTATCCAATTTGGTGCTATAATATGCTAAAGGTTGCTTCCCTGTAGGTGTGTCTTGCATAAGCTCAGCACAAGCAAAGCCTGACCTTTCAGCCACATATAGATGAAAAGGTTTGGCATAGTTGGGAGTCCCCAACGCTGGAGCGGATTGCATGTCTATTTTTAGAGCTTGGAACGCTCCTTCTGCTTCCTCTTTCCATACTAGCAGTGCTGTGTTATAGGTTTGTCCTGCTGCCCTTATCAGAGCCCTGAACGGAGCGGTTTTTATGGCATAGTCACAAATCCACGGCCTGCTATAGCCTGTCATGCCCAAAAAAGACAGCATCTGGCCCACCGTTTGCGGTTGAGGGGCCTTGATCACTGCTTCTAACTGAGATGGGGCAATACATCTTTTGTCCCCGCATAACCTTCTCCCCAAGTATTCTACCGACTGTTGGCAGAACTGCAGTTTGTTTTTACTGACCTTGTGCCCTCCTTCTGCTAAAGCTGTGAGCATGGCAATGGAGTCTTTCTCACATTGTTCTTTTGTAGGGCTACAGATAAGCAGATCGTCTACGTACTGCAACACTGTGCTTGGCACGTTCAAACTTGCTAGATCGTGCATCAACATGTGGTTAAAGATAGAAGGCGAATCCGAAAATCCTTGCGGAAGTCTCGAGTAAGCATATTGCTGATTTTCATACGTACAGGCAAACAGATATTGAGAATCTGGATGTAGTGGTACACTGAAAAAGGCTGAACACAATCAATCAATCAATCAATTTTATTTATAAAGCCCAATATCACAAATCACAATTTGCCTCACAGGGCTTTACAGCATACGACATCCCTCTGTCCTTATGACCCTCACAAATCAATAACTGTGTACCACTGGGTTTCTGGTGGGATGTTTGAAAGCAACATGTGTGGGTCTGGAACGTGTGGTACTTCCCTGTCTACCACCGCATTAACTGCTCTCAAATCGTGGACTAGCTGGTAATCTGTTGAATTTGGTTTTCTGATGGGAAAAATGGGTGTCTTGCAAGGGCTTTTAATTTTAACCAACACCCCTGCTTCCACCAAACCCTTAATCGTTGGCCTGATACCGTCGATCGCATGCTGTTTGAGAGGATACTGTTTCTGATATGGTAGATTAATGTGTGGCTTCAGCTTAATGTGAACAGTTTGGGCTGATTTTATCAATCCTACATCGGTCTTATGAGCTGTCCACAACTGGGGTGGAACTTGGTTTAGCATTTCATCATGTTCTGCAGCGACTACCATATGTGTGGGTGTGCTTCCATCTATCAATCAATCAATCAATTTTATTTATAAAGCCCAATATCACAAATCACAATTTGCCTCACAGGGCTTTACAGCATACGACATCCCTCTGTCCTTATGACCCTCGCAGCGGATAAGGAAAAACTCCCCCCAAAAAAAACCCTTTAACGGGGAAAAAAAACGGTAGAAACCTCAGGAAGAGCAACTG
>NC_065518.1:37050039-37070503 GCF_006386435.1 Epinephelus moara | reverse complement strand
CTGGTGTTGCTAACTTCACGTTCCTCAGAATAGAGCTGCCAATAACCAGGGTTTTATCCTCAGCGGGTGTGTCGCTGAGTGGGGAAAAGCGGTTGGAAACGTGAACAGGCTGGTGGTGAGCCGTGGGCTTCGGCTTGGAGCTGCGCTTCTCACGAACAGTTACCAGTTACCATTACCTTATCTGCTACTGCCTCATCACCTACTTTGACTGAGACTCTGATAAACTGCTTATTTTTTGAGATGTGAATGTACTTATTCTTTGTGGGCACCCACTCTTGCACCTGCAGGGCACGCTTGACCATAGGACCAAGATGATGAGACTCATAACCTTCTGCCACTAACAGAGTGATGTGCGGCGTGGAATTTGGTACCTGAAACCACCCAGACTATTCTTCCGGAAGGCGGACGGCTGCTGCCATGCCTTCTGGTCCCAAAAACATGTCTTCACTTGTAACTAGACATGGTTTCTTGTTGATCACTGCGTCCCAACATTCTTGGTAATCTACATGAGTCAGATCTTTGTCATACATGAGCGTGCAGTGCAGTGGCAGAGTGGGGGTATGTGCTGTGCCATAGTGAAGTCGAATCCACACCTCCCATTCAGTCCATGCCTGGTTGAGGTGTGACTCTTCTGGTGTCAGCTGGAGCCAATAGGCAAGTGCTTGTTGTTTTTCTGTCGTGCCCAGGGGAAGCTGTGACATCATGTTTTGTGGGGGTTCGTCAAGGAAATCCAAATACAGTCCATCTTGGGTGCACATGATCTTCGCTTTTAATGGGCATAGAATGTCTCTTCCTAACAGGTTTACTGGGGTATGGGCTGAATATAGCAGGGGCGCACATATAGCTTTGCCTGCAATGAGCATTGGAACGGGCTCCGTCAGTGGTATGACTTGTGATTTCCCAGAGAAGCCTATTGTTTTTATAGATGACGTGGAGAGGGGGAACCTGGAACCTTCTTTTCCAATGCATGAATACGTAGCCCCTGTGTCTACCATAAAAGGGTACTGACGTTCGTGAATGACAACAGGTATGATCGGTTCATCATGTGACTGTAGTGATATAACTGGTGACATTAGTTCCCTCTCAGACTTCTCTGGGCACCCCTACCAAGGGCGCACCCACTCTGTGTTGGACCAGTTCTGTGCTGGACCTTCCCATGGATTACTAGAACATTGGCTCCGTATATGGCCTGGTTGACCACACCCCCAGCACAGATTGTCAGGTGGAGCCGGATTAGCTCCTGGGTGACCTGTGCCCATGTCTGGCGGGCCTGGGTGCTGGTTGGGCGCAGCTTGCTGGTACATGTGCTGGTTCCCTGGTATGTAGTTTCGGCCCCCCTTCCATCCTCCCCGAAATGTTGTATCTCCTCTGGGTCCACCTCTGCCCCGCCCCCTTGGGGCTGCTGGTTGCCGCCGCCTCTTGGTGCTTGCTGCTGGTAATAGTAATGATGATGCGTGGCGTTAGCAGAATTGTCATTTCCTGCTGTGTTTGGGTCCGTTGGGGCTGGCTGCAGAGGCGCTTGGGGCTGGACGGCCTGGGGAGCTGTTTGGTTAGCCAATACCATGGGGGCCTGAACTTTAGTTTTTTCTTTTTCCTTCTTGACCAGCTTACTTAGCTCTTCCAGCTGCAGCTGTGTCAGTTTGTTGGCTAGCTGTTTGCTATCCTCTTCCATTTTCTTTTTGTCTTTTCTGTAGAGCTCCACATGATGGATAATGTGTTCTGAAAACAGTGGCCAGTCCATCTTCATCAGTCCTACCACACCCTCTAGGCGTCGCTGTACATCTTCCGGCATGGCTTTTTTAACCATCATTTTGAACAGACTCTGAGTCGTTTTATTAGCATTCCATGCTTCTCCTGTCTCTTCCTTCCACCTTTTCTGGAAGCTGTGTAGGAACTTGGAGGGACATTCATCATCCGCCATGGTCTCCCCCTCCAGCTTGGATGGGTCTCTCTTTGCCGGGTAGTGCGTTCTCAGCTGCTGCCACACCCGGGAACGGTAGAGTCCAAAACTCTCATCATCGTATGCATTGTTACCAATAGCTGCACCTAAGCGAGCGTCCGTGAATATTTCCAGGGTGGTCTGTTTTCCTGCCACATAGGTGAGTATAGCTTTGATGTCTCCTAAGGCCAACTGTATGCCAGCTGTGGTTTCTTCTAAGGCCATTATCCATTTATCGGCCCCATCTGTGAGCACTGGTAGGCATTCTGCAAGGCCTATCATGTCCATAAAGGGCCAGGGCTTGTATAGTTTTCTTCCGCCAGTTTTTGTTACAAGGGGGCACATATGGGAACCTTCGCTGTCTTCATCCGACAGGTCCACCAGTAGGTTACCGACTCTTTTCCCACTTCTTAGTTCCATGCCAACTCGATCTCGGCTTCTCCTATCTGTTATCTGTCCTTTGTCAGTGTCCTGTGCCTCCTCTGACCGTGCTCTATCAGATTCCATAGTGCCTTGGAGTTTCAGAGTGATATGCTCTGTTGTGGAGCTAACTCGGGGTTCCCTCTGTCTCTGCTGGGAAGCTCTATCCTCCTCCAGCCGCTCTTCTAATTTCTCCAATTCCTGAGCCATACGTAGTACCCTATCTTCAGCTCTCCGGGCAGCTCCTTCCAATTGTTGGAGTAGCTGTTGGTCTTGGGTGCCAGCCGATGATGCTCCCCTTGGGGCACCTTCCCCGAGACCGTGGCTGCCCCTATCAGATGGTTTGTCTTTCATCTTCTGGCCTGGGTACGATAGGGGGTCGATGGTGGCTGTCCCCTGACGCTCTTCCTCCTGGCGCATCCGACGGCGCTCCGTTTCCCATTCCAGCCATTCTTGCCACTGTCGTTCCTCCAGGGCACTCAGGGGCCTGGATTGTGGTACCAGCCCCTCCTCCTTTTTCCTTCGTAATGCTGCCGTGGGGGACCTGGACTCCTCCAAAGGAAGGCTCGAGCAGCTTGAATGGTGGGCAGACTTCTTCAATGGGAGGCTCGAGCAGCTTGAATGATGGGACTTGTATCCGTCCTCCTTTAATCGCCTCGGCTTCCCATTCCCTTTCTGTCCCAGGGGTGGGGCACGCCTTCCTCTAGGGGGAGTGCCCTCTGCACTGGTGAGCTCTGCTGTCTCCAGGTCGGTTGGTTGCTCAGCGTCCCTTCCCCTCTTACAATTAAGTTCCTTTGGGTATAATTCAAAGTCAGTGGTTTCTGTGTTCCTGTCGTCGTCCGATGATCCGTCAGTACTGTCTGTCTCTGAGGGAGGCGCCGTTTCCAGTGGTAGCTTTCTCCGCGGTCCCTGCTGTTTCTTCTTCTTGGCCTCTTGCTTAGTATTCTTGGTCAAGGTCACTGTGAATTTCCCCTGCAACTGGCCCTCCATTTCCATGGGTTTTGAATCCACTAGTGGATATTGTCCTATTATTGGCTGTGCGGGCTCCTGCAGGTATGGGGGCGGTGGTGGTGTGGGTAGGGGTGGCGCTGTAGGCATCACTTCTTCTTGATCCTGATGTTCTTTTTTCTTTTCCTCCAGCTGCACCATCTGTTTTCTTCCCCCTGCTTGTCTGAACCATCCCAACACTTCCCTCTCCTTAGCTCTCTTGTTCTTTTTCTTATAGCTGGCTTTGGTGTCTCTGGCTTCAATGTGTCTCAATTCTGACTCTACTTCATCACAGCACGCTAGATTGAAAGTACCTTCCATAGGCCAGCGATTTTTCCCTGATGTTCTTTTGTGCCATTTGCTCACACAACGTTGGATGCGTTTCACTCGACTTGGGTGTTGCCGCATTACTACTTCCACTGGGGTTAAGACCCCTTTTTCCATCTTTCCCTGTTTGGCTTCCATGAAGCCTTGTTTGGCTTCACTGGTTCTTGGGATCTCTGGCTGTTCGTCTGTTTCTTTTGTGCGTATCAGTACTATGATCTTCCCTACTGTTATGGCAGTTTTATATTTATTTTCTCTATACGGGTTGTACTCTAATTTGTGTGACCCGTCCCCTTGGGAGATTTGGGTTAGACACCCAAATTTCCCTGTCTCCCACTCAACTTTTCTGGGCACGACAACAATCTGCAGGCGTGGAGCGTATCCCGCCCCGCCTGCTTGGCCTTGTATTCTTATCTGGTGCAGAGGAAGTGAAGCTACTGGTCTGTCCTTATAATTATCACACAAGCTCTGCAATAGTGGGTTTAGTGAGTAAGGAACCCACAGTCTGCGCAAAATCACTTCCCACGGGGCACCTGGAACTCTTCTTTTACCTTTTTCAAATTAGTGAATTTAGTGATTTGCCAGAGTTTTTGTTTAATCTCTTGCTTGTCCTGCCAATGCTCTGCCCCCTCGTTATCTACGTAGGTTCGCTCCAACCAAAAGTGTGTGCATATCCCCCTGTATTCTACAGAACCCTCTGTAATGCAGTGTTCTTCTTCCCAGATATCATCTCCACTGTCGTCTCCCACTTCCATCTATTTTTAGGTGCTCTTTATTTAGTCTCTGATCTCACCTCTTTAAATTTTATTACAACGGTGAAGTTTTATGTACTTAATTTATTGGTTAGGTCTTTTCCACTGTCTTTATTTCTCGCCCCCCTCCTTTATGTCTGTTAGGTCAATCGTCCAGTAATTTATCAGTCTTTCACAAACATTCACAAACACTTTACTGTATTTACAACAACTTTATATGTTACAATTAGATATGTTACAATTTTACACTTTGATCGATCTGCTGACTGTTCTCTTTATCTTTTAACTCTTTAGCATTCTGTCCGTGCAGTCCTGCCCTCCTGACTCTCTCCTCCCGCTCTTCAAGCTTAAAGGAGTGTCGGCAAAGTAGACAGCGGTATCCACAGATATGCTTTTTATGTATTTAACTCTTTATCTTCTCTTTTATCTTCTTGGCATTCCGTCCGTGCAGTCCTGCCATCCGACACAACACTCCTGCCCCTACAGGCTTAAAGGAGTGCCGGCAAGATAGGCAGCGGTAACCACGGATATGCTTTTATGTATCTCTTCTCTTTTTTCTTTACTCTTTTTTAGCTCTTTACCGGTTATTTTTCTCTTCCCTGTATAACTCTTACAGGTTTCTTCTTCTCTTGTGCACTTCTTATTCTTGTTTGTTTTCTTACACTTTAAATACTT
Source organism: Epinephelus moara (assembly GCF_006386435.1). Taxonomy (NCBI): domain Eukaryota; kingdom Metazoa; phylum Chordata; class Actinopteri; order Perciformes; family Serranidae; genus Epinephelus; species Epinephelus moara. Next base: position 37,065,406 of record NC_065518.1, on the reverse strand, counting down.
TAACTATCTTACTGCTTTTGCTACATCCCTTAATACATTACTACATTTGTTACCATACACTCATCACACACACATTCACTCTTTCTGCTCCAAGATCACACTTATTGTAGCAGACTCAACCATCTCCAGTGATGTTAGTTGTATCTCAGTGATGTCCTTAATTATTTTCCAATCAATCAGCACATCATAATTAGGTTCTTTAGGGGAGGGAAATTTGCCAAATACCTTTGACCTGGGCGGCCCCAGCACTGCACCCCAGACACACCCGGTTTAGGCAGAAAAAAGCTCTGCTTACCTTATTTGGTGGCCACCTGTATGTCTGGCGTGCAGCCCAGTGCTCCCGGTCTCCAGCTCTGACTTCCTTTCCCTCCTGGCTGGCTCACCACTTGATGAAGCGAAAATCGGTGCCTGGAATTGGGCCAGATGGCTCCCGACCTCGTCCTCACCTTCTCTTCAAATCGTCCTCTGTGTCAGTTTAGTATCTTAGGTTCGGTTGGCTGGTACTCAGAGAAACACTGGAGACCAATTGAATCTGGCCCAATTGAGTTTAATGTGTTCACAAGCTTCAACACATACAACTCATGAGTCAAGCTCCGGAGCAAGAATGAAGTTTCACTTTCTGGCCCTGTTACTACCTCCGCTGCCATCTTAAAGGTGAGACAACTCTGTCTCCCATTTCGCAATTGTACCTTTTATACAGAACGAGGCAGCATTACAGCATGAATATCCTACCTTGAAGAGGCAGCGTAAAAGGGGCTAGAGACGAAATGGCAGGCCCAGCAGTAGGCAGCAGCAAGCAACTGAGTAGGCAATCAGGAACAGAGCACAGTCCCAACAATGCAGAAACCCACAGACCCAAGGCCTTTCGGCAGAAATAGAGTGGTAAACCCAGACAGCAGGCCACGGGAGGCAGCAAGCAGGTGAACAGGTGAGTGGGAGTAGGGCATTAAAATGCAGCAAGGAAAGCTCACAGGGACAGAACTGCCATAATTCCTAGTTATTTACTCAGTCCACTTTGATTATAGCCCAACTGTGTGTAGTCAGGCTCAGACTAGAGTGTAGTATTTCAGTCTCTTGGACCATATAAAGCACAGTAAAACCCAGTAAAACAAACACTTATTACAGGACAATCAGACATAAGAATGCCCGCTGCCATCTTGGATTATTGACTGAATTTCAAAACTTTGCAGTTCATACTATTGATATTGCTTCACCTTCTTCCTTGCATCTTGGCTTTTTGAATCTGTCTCTGTTTCTGCAGTACAGCGTCAGACAGTGAATTTAGCATTACTGCACACTTCAAAGTGGTATCCTTGACTGTAAATGGTTCTATATGACGGCAATAGAAGGTGGTGGTCTCAGAAACGATTATAATACATTTTATTTGTAAGCGCTTTTAACAAATGCTCAGAGACACTTTACAGTTTTTTAAAAATCATAAAATAGAGCTAAGTCAGAATAAAAAACAGCAATAAAACAGTATAAAACACCCAAACTTATACATTAAAAGCTGATTTAAAAAGGTGAGTTTTGAGCATGGTCTTGAATGTTGGGAGGTGTGTGCAGATACAGATGGGTTTGGGGAGTGAGTTCGAGAGGGATGGGGCAGCGATGGAGAAGGCCCTGTCCTCCCAGGTTTGGTGCTTGGTCCGTGCAGGTAGTGAGAGGAGATTTCCTTTGGATGAGCAGAGGTCACGGGAGGGGGTGTGGTGGTGGAGTAGGTGTGTGATGTAGGAGGGGGCCTGGTTGTTGAGTGCTTTGTGTGTGAGGAGGAGGATTTTGAACTGTATGCGATGTGTGATGGGGAGCCAGTGTAGGTTTTGGAGGACGGGGGTGATGTGGTCTCGGGAGCGGGTGTGGGTGAGCAGACGGGCAGCGGACTTCTGGATGTATTGATATGAAGTTTATTGAGGAGTTTGAATGATGAGCCATAGAGGATGCTATTGTAATAGTCCAGTCTGGATGTGATAAATAAATGGATGTGAAGGGCGGAGACGGACGATGTTCTTGAGGTGGAAGAAGGCAGTCCTGGTGATGTGATTGATGTGGTGGTCAAACCTTAGCTGGCTGTCGAAGATGATTCCTAGGTGGTGGTTCTAGGCCAGTTTCAATCAAGCTAGGGCCAGTCCTTTTGATACAGGGGCACATACAAGTAGGGTCAAATATCTAAGTCTGAACAATACACACACACACACACACACACATATATATGTATGTATATCAGTACTTCCCACAGGATTTTTGAGACTGTGAAAAATGTTCTATTTTTACTGATAAAAACACTAGTGGTATGTTATGGTGAAGGGTTACACTTAAAATACTGCTAAGGATTAGTGGTTAAACATTTCAGTAATCAAAAGAAAAATGACTGGCGTACTGATCTGCCTCTGGAGGGCTATTTTATTATTTCAAATCATGTGCAGACAAAATATTCTTTTAAAACTCTCACTCACAAACACTGTTACAGATACGCAAAACAATACAAAATACACAATACGAAAACAAAACAAAGGGTAAGACTTAAATTAATTACACACAAACGGACACAAATTACTGCTTCCCTCCCTCCCTCCCTCCCTCCCTCACGATTTGCAAGTACGGCACTCTGAATCAGAGCATTTAATTTTACACGGCTTCGAAAAGAAGATTTCAAAAGCCCTCTGGTGGTTGAATGCCTCTGGGACAGGCCCATTTATGGCAACCCACTGGATCCATGGCATGCGCTATCCAGCCGAGGCGCGGAGCTAACAGCGGCCATTCAAGTCAATGTAAGCTGCTCCACCAGCCGCGGCTTAGAAGCGGCTCGGCTCGGCACTCCACTCCGCTAAACACATGCGTCGGGTCTATTTCTGATGGACGCCGCGCGATGGCACGTCAATTTGCACAGACCAAATGAGTCAAACAGGAAGTCAGGTGCAGAAAAGATGAGAGTATCCAGTCAATTTTCACAATAAAACATCCATGAAAACTCCGGATCATATTTCACATGGCTACATCAACATGATGTGACATGTAACTACCATGAGCCAAATGAGAAAAAAAGTTTTCAGAGCTTACTTCAATGGTGCTGTGTGTTGCCGTGCGGTCTCAGAGTTGTCCTAAATACAGCCACACAATTCTCTACTGATGTTTTCGGTGGGTGCGCCGTTTTATGTGGTCCGACCGGCAACCTGTTGAGACGATTTAGTTCCACGTTGCCCCTCTGACTCTTTGGCAGGGTGGCCACAGGGGGGGCCGGACTCCAAGTTACGGGGGCACTGGCCCCTGCTGCCCCCCCCCCAAAACCACCATTGGTGGGTCAATGATGATTATGTCCGATTTGTCACTGTTCAGCTGGAGATAGTTGGTTTGCATCCATGATTTTATTTCAGTGAGACAGTTGGTGAGTGTGGAGTGGGTGGTGTTGGTGATGGCTTTGGTGGAGATGTACAGTTGAATGTCGTCGGCATAGCAGTGGACGTGACGACGGATGATCTTGCCAAGGGGGAGCATGTAGAGGATGAAGAGGAGGGGACCAAGCACCGACCCCTGGGGGACACCTTGGGACAGGGGAGCGGTGGGGGAGGTGCAGTTGTTGATACTGATGAACTGGTGTCGGTTGGTGAGGTAGGAGTGAATCCAGGAGAGTGCTGTGCCGGTGATGTGGAGAGATGATTCCAGTCGGGAGAGCAAGATGGAGTAATTGATTGTGTTGAAGGCTGCTGTGAGGTCAAGGAGGATGAGAATGTTGATAGTGTCCGGAGTCTAAGGAGAGGAGGAGGTCATTGGTGACTTTCAGGAGGGCTGTTTCAGTGCTATGTTTTGAACGAAAACTGGATTGTAAAGATTTGAACAGGTTATTGGAGGTTAGGTGAGTTCTGAGCTGTGAGGCGACAGCACGTTCCAGGATTTTTGACAGGAAGGGGAGATTGGGTGGAAGTTACTTGGATTGTCAGGGTTTAAACTGTTGTTTTTTTTATGATTGGTGTGATGGCAGCCAGTTTGAGGTTTTGGGGGACGGAAACAGAGCTGAGGGAGGCATTAATAATTCCAGTAATGAATGGAGAGATAACAGAGAGGCAGTCCTCAATGAGTTTGGATGGTATGGGATCCAGAGTGCAGGTGGAGGTTTTTATTCCGGTCATGATGGTTGCTAACTGTGCTGGGGATACTGGAGAGAACTGGGACAGGGGCTGAATGGTGATGGGTGGTGAGGCAGGTGGGGAGATGGGAGGGATCCTGGAGGTGTTGAGGTTACTGTAGATGGTGTTTATTTTTGTTTGGAAGTATGTTAAGAAGGATTGGCACTTTTAAGTGGTGAATGATGAGGAGGTGTTGTCATGTGGTTTGAGGAGGGAGTTTATGGTGAAGAACAGAGCCTTGGGGTTGTTGGAGCCAGAGTGGATGAGGTGAGAGTAGTGGGTGGACCGGGCAGCATTGAGTGCATCTTTGTATTGTTGTAGGTGGTCAGTGTAGGCCAGGAGGTGAGTCTTTCAAGTTGTCGTTTATGGGTCTTCACTTGGCTAAGTGCGGAGATGTACCAGGGCGCAGAGTGAGTGAATGAGACAGTTTTTGTTTTCGTGGGGGCGAGCTGATCCAAGCAGGAGGAGAGTGTGTCGTTGTAGTAGTTTACCAGGTCAGTGGGGTCATCAGACGGCGGGGGAGGTGAGGCAGACAGACAATGGGTGAGTGAGGCTGAGAGAGCTGAGGGAGAGAGGGATTTAAGATTTCTGAAAGTTATGGTCCGCTTGTGTTTTGTGGTGGGGATAGGGATGTCTACATCCATAGTGATAGCCAGGTGGTCAGAGATGTGTAGATTGTGGCTGGATAACTGTTTAATGTTGAGATTAGTGGAGCAGACCAAGTCCAGAATGTGACCACGGTTGTGTGTTGAGAAGTTAATGTGTTGGTGAAGTTGAGACATTGTAGCAGTTCCAGAAATTCTGTGGCAGGTTTATTGTCTGTACTGTCAATGTGTAGATTGAAGTCACCCAGGAGGAGAACAGATGGTGAGATGGCAGATAACTGGGTCAAAAAGTCAGCAAGATCAGAGAGGAAGGAGGGATGTGGCTTGAGGGGGCGATAAATGATGGCTGTGACCAGAGGACAGGGACCAGAGAGTTTGAAGGTGAGCTGTTCAAATGAGGGGGCAGGAGGGATGGAGATGGTGGTTGTTTTGATATTTTTTCTGAAGATGGCAGCTGTGTTGACAGATGGCAGCTGTGTTGACAACAAACTTGATGATGGTGTTGGAGTGGCTACACAGTCATGTGCGTACAGGGAGTACAGCAGGGGACTCAAAATGCAGCCCTGGGGTGCTCTGGTGTTAAGATTAAAACCAATGCTCAAAACCCTCAAATGCCTAGGCCTCTAGTAGATCACCAGAATGCAGGAAATTAAATGATAGATGCTCCAAAATTAGCCCCAGAGCCCCTCTTTCATGTGTCCCCTTGAATGTTGAAAGAAACCTACACTTTTGTGTCATAAAAAATATATATTACATCTGTTTGTGTGATTGATTGTGGTGGGCCGGTCTGAGCCAAAATGTCAGGGCCAACTTTGTGTTCCAGTCCAGCCCTGGCTGCTAGTTAACATAACGTGAAACTTTACGTATGCCCACATATCAGCACAACACAAGGCAGGAGAATCAATGCAGCTCTGGCAGTAGACTATAACTGCCTCAAAATAAATAATATATCAATAATATATCAATATATTAAGCAATATAAAGGAACTCATAAAACACCTCATAAAAGAAATTTGGATTGCCTCAAAACAGTATATCAATAGGCCTAAAAAAAATACAATAAGAATCTTCCTAACCCCATTAGATGATGACAGACTTAAAAGGAAAATAATCATGTTTGAATGGCATATGAACTGCATTAAATGGGCCAAACACACTCACTCAAGTCAAGTGCACACCAAAGCACACACAAAGTAGAGTAGTCCAGCTTATTGGAAGGTTTCATCACTAAAACAGTGGTTGTAACTCATGAGGAGGAGTCTTTCAAATCAATCATCAGACAACCTGTTCCTCCTCGGACTCAGTACAGACTGTCCAGGCTGAAGAGTCTCTCCATGGGTGCACTGGACAGCGTCACTGTTGTTGGTACGTTCAATTATTTTTATGATTATGAAGATAACTAAAGAGCTTATGTAATGCAAATAATAATATCATCTTGATTAGTAACTGTAATGTTGTTACTGAATATATGAACAGTAATGCATTATTTTACTAAGTTATAAATGTATTGTGATTACAATAGACACTGGTCTTTATATGTGCTTGTCTTGTGACATAAGAGCCAATGAGATGAATGATATGTCAATCTCTGACTACTTGCTGCTGTCAAGACTAGAGTCGGGAAAAGGGGGAGGAGAAGGAGCATTTGATTTGGGGGATGTGGATAACATTTGGGTTAAAATGTGGACAAAAGAATGATATTAGAGGACATAACTGAGTATTGAATAATGCCTGGAGCTATTATGCAATAACATTCATGTCAGAACAATGAGCTCAGGAAGCTGATTTAACGATACTGATGAAAGATGAGTCAGATTTTGGGAACAATCAAAAATCCTGCTTTGCACTGTCAAGAAATTAATCGACGATATCCTGACATGACTGGATTTCAATGTTGAGTGAGAAGAAATATTTTTTCACTCATTAGCATTTGCAGGAGAGCTATGGTGCACAAATTTGATGAAGGGAGGTAAGTAAATTAGGATTACGTGTCAAAGGGTGCACTAATCTAGTGGTGGGGATGCAAGAGGGAAAACTTTAATCCCTGGTTCACCATTGCATGATATGATAATCAGCCATCATGTTTTACTGCCTAAACTCTCCATCTTCACACATACCAAAACAGCTAAGGTAGCAGCAACCAAGCTAACAACCACCTTAGAATTAATGACACAATGGCTTATCAGTCTAAATGTCAATAAAACAAAAGGTATGTTTTTTTCTAAACCATGATACAACCTCCTAATGGGACATTTGTATTGAAGCTGAAATGACTGACATAGTCACTGATTTCAAATATCATGCTGTGATTCTGGATCACAATTTTAACTTTAAGAAGCATATAAAGAAAATAGTGAAAACCATTAAGTATAACTTGGTTAATTTTAGACATATTAGAAATTCTCTCTCTCTGGATGCAGCCAAAATATTTATGCTTGCTACGATCCTCTCAGCAGGCATGAAGTACCAATTCTTTGTACAGTATTTGCCAGAATTGAAATTGGGGCCTATTCAATGACACATACATGGGCACTTGCTAGACTGTTCCAATGTGTGTTCACTGAATGCTTGGGAGTCTTGTCTTGTCCCTCTGTAGGACCGGACTTGGAAGGATCCATCCTACTGTCATCATCATCTTCTTAGCACAGCAGAAGTCTTCTCTTACAAATGTCCTTACATGTTTCCATTGGTTTCACACATTTTTCACATCCTTTTATAAACAGCTGTTAAATAAAAGGAAAACATCTGTTCACAGCTGATAGAAATTACTTGGATAATTGTAAATATCTAATGTACCTGTGTGAAACTTTGCAGAACTCTTCAAACAGCAATCGGTCCTCATCCATAAAAGGTGTCACTTCTGTGTTGCTATTCACAAGCATGGATCAAAGAGGTGAAAGGCACACAAGGAGAGGAAGAGGCCATGGAACAGGAGTCTAGGTGTTCAGCATTTCTGTGTTTGAAAAGTATGTAAACAAGGATAGGTCAAAAACTATATACGGCTGTTGCCGTTTTAAAATCTGATCCAGTACAAAAAATTAACTTAGTATTTCTGCCATTCTTTGGTAGTTCTTTGGTGTGCACAGTAGGCAGTAAGAGAAGCTCTACCATAATGAATGTCTGAATTTGTCTTACTTACTTGTTACTTAAAAAGACACTTAAAAAGTGTAAAAAGTGTGGGTGCAGAGTGCAGCAGGGTTTGTTTTCCTCCGTAAAATCAACATCTGAGAAAAAAAAATACAGTTTACGCTGTGATCTGCTTGCTTGGCTTTTTTGGCACATACTATAACTCTGTAAAGTACCTGCAATAAGCACAGGCATATAGCACAAATTCGGGTTAAACTGGTTCATATTGATAGCTGTTTGTTGTATTTTGTTGTCCATTGTGTAATGATTAATTGAAAGAGTATATTAATTTGACCACAAATTACATTGTTTGATGGAGATATTTGCTTTTGTTGCATGTATTTAATGTTTGTGAGTGTTAGAGCATTTCACAAACAAAATGTATCATTTTTGCCAGAGACTTTCAGTTTAGGCCTGTGTATGAACTGTGTTGAACATTAAACCTCTGGGTGGACAAATGTGTTCAAGCAAATGAGAAAAGCTTCAATCCCAACTTTGTATATTGTTTGTGAAATTGCAAGCAACGCGCTGAAGAAAAATGTCTTGCCCGAAACGTTCGTTTCACAATATTGAAAAGTGGAAGTGCTGTCCTGGTCCTTTTTTATCACTTAAAGCAAAATAGTAAATGATAGTAAGTGTGAATTAAAGTCCTATTGTTTGTCCAAAATGTAAGTAACACATCCATTAGATGTGAAAAATGTCTGTAAAATAAGCTTGTATATTTCACAAACACACCTTGTAGACTTTCATGAGGAGAAAGTCAAACAGGAACAGGATGGGATTACTTCCATATTGTTATATTCTCTCTCTCTGTCTTTAATCCCCTTGCAGAGAGTATCCCTGTACAAACTCTGGATAACAGATTTATCTGGGATAACGTCCACGTCCTTACATAGTCTCCCTCCTCTCAGAGGCCAAGGGGAGCAATAATCCATCTCTCTTTACAGCCGGGATGTTAAACAATGCTAGCAGATGTGTCTGGAAGCCTGCAGAAATGAGGACAGGCTTTCCAGCAGGTAGTCTTAATCTCTTTTTTTCTGAACTGTCTCACACACTGTTCTACACACACACACACACACACACACACACACACACACACTTTGTCTTTCTCTGTCAGCTGTGTGTGTTGGTGAGTGTAACGCCAGGGCCACATTGCCAACGAAGTGGTGCGAAGTGCAGCGCAGCGCAGCGCAGCGAAATTCTCGCGCGAGCCCAATCACATCAGACGCGCATTTCTCCGCGCTGGTCGACAAGCGCTTCTTCTCCCAGCTGTTGTCTCCGTCACATTTGGGGCTGTTTTTCCATCATGGGTATCTCTCTCTGTTTGCGTGTGTGTGCCCCAACCCCCACCCGCTATAGCCGGCCCTCTCTCTCTCTCTCTCTCTCTCTCTCTCTCTCTCTTTCTTGTGTGTGTGTGTGTGTGTGTGTGTGCAGGGCTGTTTCAAGACACTCTGGGGGCCCTAGGCAAGAGGCACCTTGGAGGCCCCCCCCCAGATACCAGTGAAAGTACGATACCAGTGAAAGTATCATGGTTCTGAGTAGTATCACGATACCACAGCAAAAATTAGGCAAATGTGCCTTTTGTCATTTATAAAAAGATAAATCACTTAGTGCGCATGCGCCGCGGTGTATGCAGCCTGTTCCAGTCGCTCCTGCTTACTTTAACTTTGTTTTCTACTTTTTTACCTCTCTTCTTTATCTTACTTGTTCTGTTTTTACTTTAGTTATTTATTAAGCTATGTCCTCTCTAATCATGCTTGTGTGGAGAGTTTTTGCTGTTTTGCTTGTGGTGGAATCGCTCCTTTTACTCTGCCACTCGACCGTCGCTCAGCAACACCGCATTGTTTACTCCAGGGATCAGCTGATGGAGCTGAAGCCGGCTGGCTTGGCTACGGTGAGGGAGGATATCCCTGCTGAACTTTGGAGGAAAACACACCGGGGATGCAGAGGGAAAAGATCGCTACGGCGGCGGAAAGGAGCGAAACACCGGAGACTTATGGAGAGGAAGACATACAAGCAGTGTCTCCCATCTATCATCATGGGCAACGTGAGATCACTGGGGAATAAGATGGACGAGCTTACAGCGCTAACCCGGAGTCATCAGGAATACCGGGAGTGTAGTCTGATGATTTTCTCGGAGTCATGGCTACACACGGATGTTCCTGACCACAATGTTTCCACCGTGGGTTTCCACACTGTCCGGGCTGACAGGGACTGCCCAGCTAAAACATAACGTTCCGGTAACATTCCCAGAATGTTCCCTACAAGTTTTCTACTGAACGTTCCTTAAAGAACATTTTAAGAACGTTGTATAAATGTTTGTGTTTAATGTAACATTCACAAAACGTTCTAATAACCAGATGAAATAACGTATTTTTTAAAGTAACCTTTAGAATGTTCCCCTAAGGTTCCCATTTAGTTGCATTTTGGGTAACCTTCCCACAACGTTCTAAGAAAGTTCTACAAATATTTGGTTTTTGATGTAACATTCTTAAAACGTTCTACTAACCAGATGCTTGTAATCTTTTTTTGGAGTAATTTTTAGAATGTTCCCCTAAGGTTCCAGTTTGGTTGCATTTTGGGTAACCTTCCCACAACGTTCTAAGAAAGTTCTATAAATATTTGGTTTTTAATGTAACATTCTTAAAACGTTCTACTAACCAGATGCTTGTAACGTTTTTTTGGAGTAATTTTTAGAATGTTCCCCTAAGGTTCCCGTTTGGTTGCATTTTGGGTAACCTTCCCACAACGTTCTAAGAAAGTTCTACAAATAATGTAAAATTCCTATAACGTTCTAATAATCAGATGCTTGTAACGTTTTTTTGGAGTAATTTATAGAATGTTCCCCTAAGGTTCCCGTTTGGTTGCATTTTGGGTTACCTTCCCACAACGTTTAAGAAAGTTCTACAAATATTTGGTTTTTAATGTAACATTCGTAGAACATTCTACTAACCAGATGTTTGTAACGTTTTTTTGGAGTAATTTTTAGAATGTTCCCCTAAGGTTCTCGTTTGGTTGCATTTTGGGTAACCTTCCCACAACGTTCTAAGAAAGTTCTACAAATATTTGGTTTTTAATGTAACATTCTTAAAACGTTCTACTAACCAGATGCTTGTAACGTCTTTTTGGAGTAATTTTTAGAATGTTCCCCTAAGGTTCCGGTTTGGTTGCATTTTGGGTAACCTTCCCACAACGTTCTAAGAAAGTTCTACACATATTTGGTTTTTGATGTAACATTCATAAAACATTCTAATAACCAGATGCTTGTAACGTTTTTTGAGAGTAATTTTATAATGTTCCCCTGAGGTTCCCATTTGGTTGAATTCTGGATAGTTCTAAAAACGTTGCACAAATGATTTGTGTGTGAATTTTATAATGTTTTCCTGAGATCCCCATTTATTGATTGATTGACTGATTGATTTGTATTTATTGACTCTGTCAGGAGAAATTCATCATGGGCATCCAAGAGAGGTCAGGCATACACAGAATAACTCCAAATGACATAAACTGCAGGGTCACCCAAAAACGAATCACCCAAAACGAATCATATTTACAATTGCCTCCAACTGAACACCACAAAGATAAAGGAAATGATAGTGGTTTTCCAAAAGTCCAAGCTCCTGGACCAGCCAGTGAACATTTGTGGGGTGGACATTGAGGTAATGCTAATCTACAAATATCTGGGAGTTCACCTGGACAACAAGTTGTACTTGTCCCCTAACATAGATACGCTCTACAGAAAGGGACAGAGCAGCTCTTTTTCTTATGGAGGCTCAGATCCAGACATCTGCAAAAATATGCTGCAGATGTTTTTACCAATCTGTAGTGGCAAGTGTACTGTTCTATGCTGCCGTCTGCTAGGAAGGCAACATAAAACAGAAAGATGAACGACAGCTTGACAGACTGGTGAAAAGAGCTGGCTTTGTGATAGGAATCAGATTAGACTCATTGGAGGCTGTGGTGAAACCATCTTCATAGCGCCGGTGGAATGGAAGGGATGAGGCAGAGATCGACTGATCCAGCTACGTTGCAGAACTGAGATTCTGGAAATGTTTCATACAAACTGCCATCAGAATACATAGTTTGCTGTGTTGAGCTACAAAGCAATTTAATCTCCCTTCGAGGATCAATAAATTCTATTCTATTCTATTAATTCCTCTGCCCCTCCACCTCACACACACATCATCATTGCTGGCTATGTAGCAGTTTGATTGAAAAAGGAATAAAAGAGAATTGTTACCTATTCAGTATACAGTTACAGGCAACATGTAACTTCTACTCAATGCATCAGCTGTAATGAACGAGGGAGGATGGGGGCAGCACAACAATATTTTTGCCAGCCCTCTGGTCATGTTTTGTGTTTTAGCTTCAATGGACAGGTTGCCATGTAATGAATAATGCACAGCGAGGTGGTCATTCTTGAGGATAAAAATCCTGACAGGATGATCAGTATCCTGATACAAATCCCCCTTGAAGAGGTTTTCTGCAATAATAATCAACTCACTGTATTATCCTGCTTATCACATTTTTCATATGATTTTATTGAGTTAAAAATAAGTTTATTACTGCTCTGAATGAAAATAATTGCATTTGTTCTTATGGACACAGAACTGTTTGCAATGATCTGTTACATGGCAACAGTCTGCTATCAAGACTTTTTTAAAAAAAAATTTTTTTATCATAACATTCCCAAAATGTTGACAATGATTATTGGGGGTCATGTGGACAATACCAACTGCTTGTTCGCCACTGAATTCCTTTCACTAGCCTACTGGACTGCTTCAATATCACACAGCATGTTAAAGGGTGCACCCACACCAAAGGCCACACACTGGACCTTGTGAACTCCATTGGCACAATCCCATCCCATCTTCAGTGCTTGGACCTTGCTCTGTCTGACCACCATGCAATCCTCTTCACTGTTCTTGTCTCCCTGCCCTGGCAGCTCACAAAATGGACCATCACATACAGGAACATCAAGACAGTGAGTACACCAGCCCTAACCAATTTCATAACAACCCACCTGGCCTCTGCTCATTCCAACACCCTTTTTGATGGGCTGGCTGCTCACTGCCACTCTGCCTTATCCTGCTGGCTTGACTCTCTTGCCCCCCTCAAAATCAGGACTGTCTTCTATACCCATCTTGCCCCCTGGTTCACCACTGAACTCCACCCCTTGAAGGCCACTGGCGCTAACTGGAGAGGTTCTTTAAAAGATCTGGCCTCACTGTCCACCTTGAGGCCTATGGATGTGAGGTCCTATAAAGAAGCTCTCTCCCAGGCCAAAACTCACCACTACTCCACCCTCATTTGCAACCAGCAAAACCAACCCAGAATGCTGTTTTCCACGGAGACCGGGAGATGACATGCATATGTTGTTGTTTTTTTAAAACACACGTGCGCTTTATAAAACGCGCACACGAGCTTTAATAAAACGCGCGCGTGTTTTATAAAAACAATAGTTTAAAAGGCTGTGTGTGCAATATTGGGCCATTTGGAAAAGGGGAAAGGGAGCAGAAGGAAATATTTGTTTTAAATGCTCAGGTGGACCTGATTAATGTGAATGATGAGGGAAGAGTAAAGAAATAAAGAAACATCAATGTCATATGAAAGTTTTTTTTCAACGTATTTGTACCACAATAGCCAGAATTATATTTATAAATATTATTAATTTGGGTAATGTTGTTGTAAACTATTGTCATTACCGTCTGTCCTGCATCTCTCTCTCTCTCTCTCTCTCTCTCTCTCTCTCTCTCTCTCTCTCTCTCTCTCTGTCTCATTGTGTCATACGGATTACTGTTAATTTATCATGTTGATCTGTTCTGTACGACATCTATTGCACGTCTGTCCGTCCTGGAAGAGGGATCCCTCCTCAGTTGCTCTTCCTGAGGTTTCTACCATTTTTCCCCCGTTAAAGGGTTTTTTTGGGGGAGTTTTTCCTTATCCGCTGTGAGAGTCATAAGGACAGAAGGATGTCGTATGCTGTAAAGCCCTGTGAGGCAAATTGTGATTTGTGATATTGGGCTTTATAAATAAAATTGAAAATTGTATACTGAAAAGCTACACACAAATCCAGGTTACAAAACCTAGATGCTTCTGCCAGAACCACAGTATAAGAACATACATGTCAAACATGTAAAACAATGGACTACACAATGAATGAATGGTATCTGTCCTCTTGATGTCCGTCCTCCTGCTGCAGTTGGTGGGAGTATGACGAGCTGATAGCCAGACGCGCACCGCGCGCGTTGCATTTTATAAAAAATAACATATGCATGTCACCACCACCTTGACAATAAATGCAGAAACTACAATCTTTTAAATTCACATTTACATTATGTTTCAGACTGGAGCAGAAGTTTGTCTGCAACAAAAAATATTTAATAATGTAACAGACTGTTTTGTCTTAGCCATGTCTTCCTGTATGTGAAGTATGGTGTCCCTCCAGAGTTGCCGTAGGGCTTGGCGGAGTTCCGCCGTAAGGTGTTGCTGTTGACACGCTGATTAAAAGAGAGAGCGGTTGCCGCTGAACCGCGCTGAACATGTTACTTTGACTCCTGTCCGTTTATTGTTTTATTAGCTGCATCCAGTTAAACGAACGCAGGACGCTCGGTTACAATAATAATAATAATTTTAAAAAATCGGCAAATTCACTGGTCGCACATGCGGGAGTAGATGCGACCTGATACTGTATATAATATAATAAAAATAAATATCAAAATGCGCTGAAAGTGAAACTACTGTTTGTGTCCGGGGGGGCGGGGCGCAGCGCACTGCTGTAAAATGTAGTGTGCGCTGCTACATTTACATCACAGGACAGAATGAGAGCATCACGCGAGCAAGGTGTATGGCACAATGATCGCTTTATGTCGATTATCTTGTTTTCATAATCGTGGGAAGCCAAAATCGAAATCGAATTTCAATTAATCACCCAGCCCTACCAGAATGCCTCATTTTTATTTTAAAAATCACAAAATTTTACTAATAAAAACTAGGGATGCACGATAACTTTTCTTTTAAACCAATACCGATAACCGATAACTTTCAGCTCCTAAAGGCCGATACCGATAACTGATAACCGATAACACACACACATATACATTATATATATGTGTATATATATATATATATATATATATACCTAAGATCATGACATCAATACTATGAACAAAACCAAAACAGTTTTGACTCTTTAAATGAAGAGATATTTATTTTTTCCAATGAAAAACTATTGGCAAGCATCTCAAACATTTTCAAAAACATATCAAACAAAAAAACTATTTGATATCTCAAATGAGCATCAATTTAAATAAGGTGCATTACTTACTGATATAAAAATAAAGGCCCCTTGAACTGATGCAAATACATGCATCAGGATTACAAACTGAAAAAGTTCATTCCAGAAGGTCAAAAAAATAAATATATATAGAAAATGATTGCACTGAACAAGTTAGACTTGTCTGTGTAAACAAACTGAAAAAGTGCATTCCATAGTAACAAAAAAATAAGTTTAAA